>NW_012101476.1:5829980-5915347 GCF_000951045.1 Mandrillus leucophaeus
AAAAAATATATATTTAATAAAAAAATATATATCCTATTAGTTCTGTCCCTCTAGAGAACCCTAATACAGAGATCTTCCAAATACAATTTCATTTATAATGTAAAGGCTACCTACAAAAGGAAAGGAGAGGAGTAAATCCTGTGATGCTGTAATGTATTCCCTGTGTTCTCACCTCTTGTTAGCAGTTTGTTTGCCACACCCCACAGGACAGAAAATTACCCAGCCAGGACTGCTCATTTATATTAGTTTTCTTCTAGTACCTCTGAGTACTTCCTTCTCAGAACTAATTCTAGTCATGTGGAAGAGGTAACTAACCAAAGGGAATTCAGCAGCAGCATCTTAGAACTTTCCTGACCTGGAAACTGTGTCCCAAAGTGACATATTGGACCTTCAGTTGGTAGCCAGATCTCCCCCATCTAATCCAGTTTTAACAGCAGGACATCATCCTAGATCCTTACACCTGAGATCATATTCTTGCAGCTTAGGTAGCAATGCAGTCCCTTCAAAGCCAGAAGACCTGCATGGTCTATCCCATCTATAATTGCAGCAGAAGCAGATCTCCTAGACTCCTGCCCCACTGATAAGGAGTAATGTTCACAGTTCAGGGCTCAGATGTACCTTGTCTGCCTGTTTTATTATAAACAATGGCCTTACCTGGATGATAGCCAAGATATAACATTCTGAATACAAATCTGTGCAATCTAAAAATGTCACACAGGACTCCCCTAGAATTTGTTACTCTCCTGCCACTGACACTGAGCTACTGCATTTGAACCTTTACATCTTTGGTGTTCTGTGTCTACTCAGTGGCTCTATTCCTCATCAAATTCTTCTCAGAAGAGATGAGCCAGTAGACCTCTAAGAAGTACTGTATTGATCAATTTTCTGGAGGCAGCTCAGAGAGTGTGTGCAGGGGAATTCCATTTATAAAACCATCAGATCTCATGAGACTTAATCACTATCACGAGAACACAACAACACCATGGGAAAAGCCTGCCCCTGTGATTCAGATACCTCCCACCAGGTCCCTACCATGACACGTGGGGATTATGGGAGCTACAAATCCAGATGAGATTTGGGTGGGGACATAGCCAAACTATGTAAAGCACATTCCAGTTCTCAAAGCTCACATAAAATATTATAGTATGAACACACACACACACAAACACTAAAAAGATGTACCCCAAGGATTTCAATAGGTATTCATGCACACAATTGGATTACATTATCTTTAAAAACCCAAGATCTGGCCAGGCATGGTAGCTCACACCTTTAATCCCAGTCTTTGGGAGGCCTAGGCGGGCGGATCACTTGAGGCCAGGAGTTTGAGACCAGCCTGGTCAGTATGGCGAAACCCTCTACTAAAAATACAAAATTTAGCCAGGCATGGTGGCACACGTCTGTAATTCCAGCTGCTCGGGAGGCTGAGGCACGAGAATCTCTTGAACCCAGGAGGTGCAAGGTGCAGTGAGGTGAGATTGCGTCACTGCACTCCAGACTGGGTGAGGGAGGGAGACTCTGTCTCAAAAAACAACAACAACAAAAAAACCCCAATATCCTTTTGTTAATTCGTTCTTATTATTTCTTCTAAAAGTCACAAACAAAAGCGAGTTTACTTACCTGTCAATTAGTTGTTGTGTTTTTGTTTCTTATTCTTATGACTGGATTCCACCTGTCTAGATTATATTGATGTTGCTTTAGAAATCCTTACACTTTCTACTTTACTTTTATCGTTTTTCCACTTGTGGAAACTTTTGTTTTTGTTTGTTCCATTTTCTTTACATTATAGAAGTAAATTCCACTTCTGCCATCTTTCATTTTAATATGCATTTAGCTTTTTGCTTTAAGAACATTTAATGTTAGGGTCAATCTGTGATTTCTCTAATTTAAGAGCAATTCCATCTACTCCTACTATGTGAATGACAAATAACAAAACTTGGAATAACTTTTACATTTGTTTCTTTAAGATGATACCTCATTTTATCTTATCAATAAAGAGGCATGTTCCTATCATACAGATATGTGAGTCATTTGCTAAAACTTAAACTAATTTCTCCAAATTTTCTGTATTCCCTTTGTTCAGATTATGTTTGGTTTTCTCCTAGGTAAACTCAGGAATATCCTGTTGTTCGTTGGTGTCTCATATGCATGTTTAGCAAAAATGAACTCTCCAGGTAGACTACCAAGTACACTTAGCTGCTGAAAGCTAGGGATCTCCTCAAAAGCACACATACTATGTCAGTAGCACAAATGATCAACAGACCAAGGCAGAGAATATAATCAAGTAATCAGACAATGACTCTTGTGGTGTAACTTAAAATATACTGCCACTCAGATAAGATAACAGCAGAATTCTAAATGGCCAAATCTTATTGCATTTCTTTTTGGTATCAAGTGTATGTCAGTGATAAACAAATAATGAAATATATGTTCAATGACTTGAAAAATAGCATGATTTGTTTTCTTCTTCTTTTTCTTTCTTTTTCTTTCTTTTTTTTTTTTTTTTGAGACTGAGTCTCACTTTGTCGCCCAGGCTGGAGTGCAGTGGCACGATCTTGGCTCACTGCAACCTCCGCCTACCAGATTCAAGTGATTCTCCTGCGTCAGCATCCTGAGTAGCTGAGATTACAGGCACACACCACCACATCTGGCTAAGTTTTGTATTTTTAGTAGAGACGAGGTTTCACCATGATGGTCAGGCTGGTCTCGAGCTCCTGACCTCGTGATCCACCCGCCTCGGCCTCCCAAAGTACTGGGATTACAGGCACAAGCCACCGCGCCTGACCTATTTTCTTCTTTTTAATAGCCACTGAATAATTCTAAATGGAAAGCTTAGATAATCCAGAATTACTATATATGCTTATGTAATATACCGTAAAATTATATCAAATTATTTCTGGTTGTGTACTATAAAATATATCATAAAATTAATTAGTCTTGGTTTAGTTAAAAGAAGAATTTAATGTAGTGGGAATATCTCCTAGAGTGTTAGAAATGTTATAAAGTGTAGAAAAGTTGCTGTTGTAGAAGGTTGAATATTCGTGCCAAGAATATTCAGGTAATTAGAGTGGTATGGGACATGTAAGAGATTAGACAATATGCAAAACATTCCTCTCCGACTTTGAGTGATGTTTTATGATAATGGTGCTCTCTAACATGGTAATCAGTGATTTTAAGGCCTGTGGTAGAAACATCTGCACCACAGGGCAGTAAAAACAAGACAAATCCTGAGAGCTCCTTGTGTATAACATTTTGAAACACACTTACACAGAGATAACTTCATACATTGTGTTCATCTTTTGGATTCTGGCTTTACAAATTTCTGGCTGCCTGGTGTCTGCCCTTGTATAAAATGCATGAAGTTATTATGCATTTATGTGTGTATTTATTTGGGTTTAGCTGGAGCAAATGATGACATATCCTCCTGTCATTGAAATAACATAATCTGTCTTGATTCACTTGTATTATTTGTTCCCAGCCATAAAATTCATCTTATACTAGTCTATATTTACTCTATTGAATTCAGCATTTTTTAATGTCTGAGTCTCAGCTCCTTGAAAAGTCTCTGTGCAATAATAATGGTATTGTTAACATTTTTATTTCCATATACATGCCTTATCAAACCAATATTATACATGATTTTAATTTTCTAATGCTCTAGAGTAAATGGGCAGCTTGAGAAAGAGGTGATATAAATAATAAACATAGTATTTATCATTATTACTTTTAGTGCTGGGTTAGCAGACAGTACTTAAATTGCTTTGTATACATTGTACTATTTATAACTCTCCTAACCTTAGGATATAAGTACTAATCTCTTATGAAATTTATTGACCAAAAAAATAATGATTCTCTCTCTCTCTCACATATGTATATATATACACACACACACATATATATACAGAAAGAGTATAATATACACTGGATATTGAATATTATATATAGTTTTTGTACACTGTATATAGTTCATTTTTGTGTTGTATACTGGCTTTCATGTCTGCTGTATTCTTATCGATTTCTCTCTACTTTTTCTGTCACTTGCTGAGAGTGGAGTATTAAAATTTCTACTATATATATGATAGCATATATGTATGATATATATAGTTTTATATATATATATGAAATTGTAATACTCTCCTCTCAGCAAGTAACAGGAAAAGTAGATAGAAATCAGTAACAATACAGCAGACATGAAAGCCATACACAACACCCCAACTGACTGACATTCACAGAGGATTCTACCTAACCAAAACAGAATGTAAATTATACGTTCACAAAGCTAGACTCTACGTTTGACCATAGGAGAAAGCTCAATACATTTGAAGTTACTGAAATAATATATATTATGCTCTAATATCATAATAGAAATAAATTTAAAAGGAGTAATAAAGGTATTAGAAATGTTTCTAACATACTCCTCAATCAATAATGGATTAAAGAAGGAGTTAAAGGGAAAACTAGAAAATATATTGAAGTGAATGAAAACAAAAGCAAAACCTATCAAATTTATGGGATTTGGTTAAAACACTGATTAGAGAGAAATCTTTAACTTTTAAAGTTCATTTAAAAAACATCCCAAAAAGTTTAAATCAATGATTATTGTTACGAGGTGGAAAAAGAAGAATAATTAAACTACTGTAAAAAGACAAAAAGAAATTAAGGTAAGTAGGAATCAAAGAAATAGAAATGAGTAATAAAGGCAACTGAATCGGAAGCTTGCCTTTAAAAAATCAATGAAATTAATAAAACTCTAGTCAGACTGATCAAGATAAAAGATATAAATTAAGAAGTAATAAAAGCGGGACTCATGACAGCTACTGTAGGAACTTGTACGGTATTAGGGAAAGTAAATTTTATGAACCACTTTATGCCAACCAATTTAAAACTTAAGTAAAATGGGCAAATGGCTTGAAAGACACAAACTCACTGAAGAAACAGATAATCTGAATAGACAAATATGTAGGAAAGAAACTGTATTGATAATTGACAATCTTCTCACAAATAAAATTTCATGACCGGATAGATGGTTTTACTGGTAAATTATATCACAGTTAAGAAAAAAATACTATGAACTCAATTTAAACTTAAGGAAAATAAAGGATGAGGGAACACTTATTTTATTAGATCAGCAGTATTCTCAGATCATACCAGACCAGATATTATAGAAAACTTTTAAAAAGCCCTACAGATCAGTATTCTGTGTGAACAAAGATGTACATTTCTTTGAATAAATATGAGAAAATTGTAACCAATCATCCACTAAAAAAGATGATATATCATGATTCAGGAAAAATTTCTCACCCACTGCCAGTTTCTTGGGTGAGGCACCAACAACAAAGACGGGTTAAGAGGAGAAAAGTATATAATTTTACTTAATAGAAGTTTTGCATGACAGAGAAATCTCCTTAAGGAAATGAGGACCACAAGAAAAAGTGAAACTCCTGTGTTTTTTATGCTTAGGTTAGATGAAGGGTAGAAAGTCATGGAGAGAGGTGATGGGAGGACAGAGTTTATTCATGATGATAAACTGGGGGGAACTTGGCAAAATCTGTTTCTTCAGATTATTCTCTTCAAAGATAAGGAGTTCCTTTCTTCTGTATATAGAGTGAAAACCACTCCACAAGGGTCTTATGACCTACTTCAAGAGAATGCCAGAAAATTCTTTATTTATGTATTTATTTTTAATTTTTTATTATACTTTAAGTTCTAGGGTACATGTGCACAACGTGCAGGTTTGTTACTTATGTATACAAGTGCCATGTTGGTGTGCTGCAACCATTAACTTGGGTCATTTACATTAGATATATCTCCTAATGCTATCCCTCTCCCCACCCCATGACAGGCCCTGGTGTGTGATGTTCCCGACCCTGTATCCAAGTAATCTCATTGTTCAATTCCCACCTATGAATGAGAACACGTGGTGTTTGGTTTTCTGTCCTTGCGATGGTTTGCTTAGAATGATGGTTTCCAGCTTCATCCATGTCCCTACAAAGGACATGAACTCATCCTTTTTTATGGCTGCACAGTATTCCATGGTGTATATGTGCCACATTTTCTTAACCCAGTCTATCTTGATGGACATTTGGGTTGGTTCCAAGTCTTTGCTATTGTGAATAGTGCCGCAATAAACATACGTGTGCATGTGTCTTTATAGCAGCATGATTTATAATCCTTTGGGTATATACCCAGTAATGGGATGGTTGGGTCAAATAGTATTTCTAGTTCTAGATCCTTGAGGAATCGGCACACTGTCTTCCACAATGGTTGAACTAGTTTACACTCCCACCAACAGTGTAAAAGTGTTTCTATTTCTCCACATCCTCTCCAGCACCTGTTGTTTCCTGACCTTTTAATGACTGCCATTCTAACTGGTGTGAGATGGTATCTCATTGTGGTTTTGATTTGCATTTCTCTGATGGCCAGTGATGATGAGCATTTTTTCATGTGTCTGTTGGCTGCATAAATGTCTTCTTTTGAGAAGTGTCTGTTCATATCCTTCACCCACTTTTTGATAGGGTTGTTTGTTTTTTTCTTGTAAATTTGTTTGAGTTCTTTGTAGATTCTGGATATTAGCCCTTTGTCAGATGAGTAGATTGCAAAAATTTTCTCCCATTCTGTAGGTTATCTGTTCACTCTGATGGTAGTTTCTTTTGCTGTGTGGAAACTCTTTAGTTTAATGAGATCCCATTTGTCAATTTTGGCTTTTGTTGCCATTGCTTTTGGTGTTTTAGACATGAAGTCCTCGCCCATGCCTATATCCTGAATGGTATTGCCTAGGTTTTCTTCTAGGCTTTTTATGGTTTTAGGTCTAACATTTAAGTCTTTAATCCATCTTGAATTAACTTTTGTATAAGGTGCAAGGAAGGGATCCAGTTTCAGCTTTCTACTTATGGCTAGCCAGTTTTCCCAGCACTATTTATTAAATAGGGAATCCTTTCCCCATTTCTTGTTTTTGTCAGGTTTGTCAAAGATCAGATGGTTGTAGATGTGTGGTATTATTTCTGAGGGCTCTCTTCTGTTCCATTAGTCTGCATCTGTTTTGGTACCAGTACCATGCTGTTTTGGTTACTGTAGCCTTGTAGTATACTTTGAAGTCAGGTAGCATGATGCCTCTAGCTTTGTTTTTTTGGCTTAGGATTGTCTTGGCAATGCGGGCTCTTTTTTGGTTCCATGTGAACTTTAAAGTAGTTTTATTCCGATCCTGTGAAGAAAGTCATTGGTAGCTTGATGGGGATGCCATTGAATCTATGACATGTTTGTATATTTAGAAAACCCCATCATCTCAGCCCAAAATCTACTTAAGCTGATAAACAACTTCAACAAAGTCTCAGGATACAAAATCAATGTGCAAAAATCACAAGCATTCTTATACACCAATGACAGACAAACAGAGAGCCAAATCATGAGTGAACTCCCATTCACAATTGCTTTAAAGAGAATAAAATACTTAGGAATCCAACTTACAAGGGATGTGAAGGACCTCTTCAAAGACAACGACAAACCACTGCTCAACGAAATAAAAGAGGACACAAACAAATGGAAGAACATTCCATGCTCATGAATAGGAAGAATCAATATCGTGAAAATGGCCAGAAAATTATTTCTATGTTTTATGACCTGCTTTAAGAAAGAAAGGTGAGGGGAAGGTGAGAGAGACTTTTTTGCTTCAACTGTTTTCTCAAATGCCAATGTGCCATATTTGGGGGAAGCATGCCTTGAACCACATGACATACTTAAGTGGAGATTTATATCGGCAATGAAAAGTTTGTGTAACACTTGAAAATCAATCAATATATTAATTCTTCATTTTAACAACATAATGGAGAAAGGACATATGATCATCTCAATCGTGGGAAAAAAACAGATTAAATTCAACATTTATTTATTATAAAATTACAGAAAACTAGAAATAGATGGGAATTTTTAAACCTGATTGAAGGAATGCAGAGTAAGACAGATAACATTTTAAGGTCAGGCATAAGGCTCAGATGTCCACTCTCATAGCTTTTGTTCAATAGGTACTGGATGCCCTAATGAAAACAGTAGAGCATAAAAGGAAATCATATGAATGCATATTGGATAAAAAGAAGTAAACATGTCTTTGTTCACAGACAAAATGTTTGCAAAAAATGTATAAGTTTTCTCCAAAAATGTACTCTATACCTAATATTTAACAGGGCGACAAGATTAATATACAAAATTTACTGTTTTCCTGTACATTAGCAACAAATAACTGGAAATAAATTTTAAAACATAACATTATTTACAGCATTCAATTTCATAAAATACTTTGGTGAATATAAAACAAAAAAAAGACTTGTAGAAAACACAATTTTGGAGAATTGTTGTAAGATATTACAAAGATTCAAAATACATCACTCATTTCAGGCTATGATATTTTCACAATATTCTCTCCAAACAGACATTTAAATCCGATGTAAAAATCCTTGATCAAAGCCTCAGCAGCTTTTTTGTGGAAATTATCGTGCTGAATCTAATATGCATATAAAAATGCAGAGGATATAGACCATCCAAAATAATACTGCAAAAGAAGAAAAACGTTGGATTTTGAGATTTGCTATAAAGCTTCACTATTCAGGACAGTGTGTGATATTGGTATAAAAATAAGCATCTTGATTATTGGGACATAATAAAGTCTCAATTGACTTTGGACAGTGGTGCCAAAATTTTCAATGGGAACACGGTGTGTGTGCGTGTGTGTGTGTGTGTGTGTGTGTGTGTGTATGTATGTATGTCTGTGTGTCTTTTTACAGATGGCACAGGAAACTACAGAATACTTCTCTGTATCTGTATCTATAGCCACCCTTGTCATTTTCTTATGCTATATACAAAAGTATTATTAAAAAAAAAAAACTATACAATAACTGTTTTCCTGTTCCAGCCCATTTCTGACAGACCGAGACTCTATTAACTTGATTATGATAAATTCACCCCACCAAGTTCTTCTACAGAAATGTTTTGCCTGGCCTCCTCTGTTTAACAGATGTAATCAAGAGATTATATGGATATTGAAAATAATCAAATTGTTTTCAGGTAGCTGTGGATGAATTTATAAGGGAAATATCAATGAGTATCTGATTTGTGGCAGTAGTTCTTGAAATTTTTGGATAATCTGCTGAAAACCATATCACTCAATTTTAAACACAATTTCAGGGATTTATGGATTATCTGAAACCCATTCATGGATCGAATTTCAGTTAAGTACACATGGTATGTAGCTTAATTCTGTGCAATTTTTTGTCATACTGTCCAATATTACCAGCAATTATGCTTCACCTCTCTCACTGACATTAGAATTTTAAAATACAGTTAAAATGTATGCTGAATTAATTAATCTTTATCCCAAACATCAATGAGCTAAAATTCATACAAATTAACAAACCACTCAATAAGCCCAGCCTCACACAATAGATCTAAGAATGACCAGAACAATGGAGCAACCTGGAATATGAGGGCAGAAACAAGAAAATACATGATTTATCTTAGACTTCATAAGGTATTACACAAAGGTAAGAAACCTGGAATGATAGAAATTCTTGTTTTATTGGGGAATGTATTTATTTTAATAATGTCTTATTGGAACCAAGTGATTTGAATTCCCTGGAGATTTGCTTGGTATATGGATTTTGCTAATGTTATCAAGATGGAGTTTAAATTCATTCATTTTATTGAGCATCTACCACGCGGTAGATGTTGTGTTTAGGCTGTGAATATGAAGATGGATGAAACACAGAATTAGAGTTTTGGCTCTCAAAAAACTTGCAGGAACAGGAACAAAATACACCCTAAGCAGAAAAGGAAATGATTAAATATTAGTGGAAGTTCACTGTGTGGAACTTTGGGGAAAGACTTTCTTGGAGAAATAATCTCAAAAGTGAACTTTGAGGAAAAGGTCTGCCGAAAACAACTGATGATTTAGTTATCAATTGATAACCCATTCTTTTAACTGGTCACTTGGCACAGGGAAGCCACTGAAATGTCATTATAAACCTTATCGTCATAAATTAACTAATTTGCATTATACAGCCTCTTATGTAATAGAGAAAGCTTGTTGTTCTTAAAGTACATGACAATTAAGCATAGAACTACTGCTGTGGAAAAGAAGTGTTACAGAAAGGCTTAGAGGTGTAAATCCTTTTATTGCTCCAATGGGAGTCGTTGCATGGAGAAAAGATTGAATTCTTACTGAAAAGCAGACCAGAGTTACAAACCCTTCAAATCCTTTTTTTTTTTCTTTTTGCTTTTTCTTCTTTCTGTGATACATAATCCCTCTGCAAGAAGAGATGAAAATCAAGTTGTGTATATGCAAATATGTTTAAAGCAATTAGGTAACTGACAATAACACCATGTGACATTTTCACAGTAGGCTGGTCTATTGATAAGAACCATCATTCAAGATGCCAACCTCAATATAAACTAAAGAGGCTGTTGTGAATAGGCTAAAGGCAGCAAACAATAGATAGCAACAAATAAAACTTTGATGTTTCTAAGCCATGAATCAAGGGCTTTGTGTCCTAGAGATAGCAATGACCTTCACCTTGTAAATGCTTGGCAAAATAAGTCTGAAGAGTATGACTGATGTAGATCACACAGAACAGTTACGAAATTATAGTATATTATCTACCAAATCACAAATGAAGGTCATCTTTTATGGGATCTAAGAAAATCAGTGTTTCTGAGTCTGAGTTAAGCATAATATTTGTCAGCATCCAAGAGTTATGCTTCAGGCAATCTTTTCCTTTTATTAAAGAAGAAGAGGGAAATTAATTTGGGGTCAACTAACCACTGGAAGCCTTTATATTTTCTATCGGTGAAATACTTGAAGGTCTTTTTAAAGTGTTGTTCAAAATAAAAATGAAACCGGTGACAATGTGGAAATGTCTAAAGTAAGGTGAGTAACTACCAGGCAGCCTTCTCCTTCTTATTATAGTTTGTATCTTGTTGTTTTAATGAAGAGTGATGAGACAAAATAGAGCAAAGAGAAACTGAGGCAGAATGTTAGCAGCTCTTTTGTAGTAGTGAGATCTGTTAGAATGCGGATGGGTTTCCGTGGGAAGCTTCTTCACCTGAGTTACTTAAATCCGAACTGGACAGAGAACATGCCATGTGTACAATCTTGCAATAGAGCTGGACATACTAGATTACCTAGTAGTTCTTTTTTTCTTTTAAATTATTGTTTCATATATATGAGTTTTTGCTCAACAAAAATTCATCTCAAGAATGAATTATACCAAGACAACATAAACCTTCTGCTTAGGGTGTGAAAGGACTTGAACTAATTTATTGGCCTATTATGGGCCAAACATTATGCTAGGTGTTTTTCTAATAAATATATGAATATATTGTCATGATAGAATTATTACTCCAATCGGATGAAGATGCTTATTGACAGAGACTTTAATGTAACATGCATAGTCTGGTAAAAATAAAAAAAAAATTGAAGAATGAATGAATGTCAGCTGGTGTTGGACCAATGTCTCTCTGCCATCAATCTTATGCTATTCCCATTGCAAACCGTTATACCATCAAAAATCAACCTAAGCGCCTCATTAGAATCTCCAAATATTGAAGATACTATAATTACATAAGTTGATAAGAAATCACTCTTTGGATGATTACCAGATATCCCAACCTGGTCAGTGTACTATGATCTATTAATTCCCAAATCCCACTTAACCTCTCATGAGTTTCTCTACGAGGACAACTCTGATTACAGGATGAGTGACTGAGGTTGATGTCTTCCACATGCGATGAGGTGATGAGGGTAGAAAAATTAAAAAGGGTTAGAGTAAAACATGCACAGAACAATGAAAATTCCAAGATAATTGTCATATTCTCTCTCATTGAAATAATGGAGACTAATAAATCATCTTTCTTTGCCTATGCAGAGAAGTCATGGTTGCCTAACTGTGAGAAGCAAAAACGATGTAAGAGTTTCTTATACATATTTGCAACAAAAACTCATATTTTCAACACTACTACTCATGTATATTAGAAAAAAAATGAGATAAAAGTAGAAAACAGTGTTTTTTATTTTAATTGATTTTAAATTATGACAATAATTTTGATAATGAGGATAAATTATGAAAGGATCAGCAGACAGCCCCTTCTGCCATGGATGAGTAAATCAAAGGAAATTAAATCTAGTCAAAAACAAAAAACAAATTGCCCTCCTGATGTAAATAAGTAGAAACATAGGAAAAAAATAAGAAAACAAGTATTTTCAGACATTGGCTTTTAGACTGCACTACTATCTTAGAAAAGGGAGACAAATCAAGTCCCAGCCTCATAATTCTTTCTGCCTGGGGTCTATTCTAGAATTGCAATGCAGAGAGAACCCAGATAGAGCCTAACCATCTTGCTTAGTTGAGAATGGAGAAATCAGATATCAGGGATACTTAAGTGCCTACGATATACTAGGCAGATTATTGATAAGCAGAAAGTTATCCTGAGACAATGGCTCAAAAATCCTTATGGATCTTTCTCTATTGTTTGGATGATTATGGATCTGCACATAAAGACTTTAGGGGTGTATGTGTGTCGGGGGGGGGATGTGAATGTGGGTGTGTGTGTGCTTTGAAGATACTACTCCATTGTCTTATGACTTGCATAGTTTCTGATAATAAGTCTGCTGAAATCTTCCCTTTGTTCCTATGTAAAGTATCTTTTTTTTTTTTGGTCTGGCTAACCTCAAGACTTACTTTTTCTCTAATAATCAGCATTTTTAATATGGTGTGTCAAAAGGGTTTTGTGTGCTTTGTTTTTACTTAGCCTGCCTCATGTCCTCTGAGCTTTGTTGACCATATGATTTAGTATCTTTCATTAATTTTGAAAAACTATTGGACACTATCCTGTCAAATTTTTTTTGTCCCATTCTCTCTTCTCCTTCGGGATTTCAGTTACACACATGTTATACTGTTTAGTGTTGTTCACATCTCTTGTTTTTGCTCTATTCTTTAAAAAAGTTACAGAAATCTTTTATTTTCCGTTTTTTTGTTTGTTTGTTTGTTTGTTTTTGTGGGTGGTTTCCACTGACCTAATTTTAGTTTACTAATTCTTCTCTTAAGCTGTCCAGGAGTTTGTCAAACATGTATTTTTTAATCATGTTTTTAATTTTAGCATTTCAATTGAATTTTTAGTTATGTTTCTATCTCTCTGCTGAAATTTTCTATCTGTGCATCTGTATTGTTATCTTCTTAGTC
Organism: Mandrillus leucophaeus; assembly: GCF_000951045.1. Classification (NCBI taxonomy): domain Eukaryota; kingdom Metazoa; phylum Chordata; class Mammalia; order Primates; family Cercopithecidae; genus Mandrillus; species Mandrillus leucophaeus. Next base: position 5,843,204 of record NW_012101476.1, read on the forward strand.
AAGAGACTGTTGCACTTTAGTCATACCTATTTTCAAACTCCCTGTCAGATAATTGTAACATCTGAGTCTAAAACAGGTAACATCTAAAACAGGTTTCATTGAATACTTTGTCTCTTGAGCATAAGTTTTTAAATTTTTTCTTGCTTTATTGTGGGTCTCATAATTTTTTTTGTTGAAGCTGGATATATTGTATATGACAGTAGATACTGATTTAAATAATGTATACCTGAGATTGAGCATGCCTTGATTTTTGATAGGCCTTTGTTGGGCTATTGAATTAACTTGGTCTGTGTTTGAGCTGGGTTTGGGGATTGTTGTGTGTAGTTACTCTCCTGCACCATAGGTAACAATGATTCTCGGTTCCTATAGCATTGTCTTGCATTTAGGGTGGGATTCTTTTGACAAAAGACTTCTTAATATCTGTTTCACCTTTGTGTTAGGTTTTCCTCTTCTTTCTACACCTCAGAGAAGGTCTCCACCAATCTTCTTGCTCCTCTCCATATAGTATATTGTTGTTAGTTACTACTCAATGCTTGCTAACCTCATGGTAGAAATGGAGGGTTTTCTGTTTTTCCGATTCAGCCTCAGTCTTCATAGGTGCTGTGTCACTGGGTCTTGGAGGTAAAGTCTTCCCATTGAACTTTTTCTTTGCTCAATGGAAGGGAACCTTTCATGGTCTCGGCTTATGATGTTTTCTTTCTCCTTCCATGTTAGAGTTTTGTTTTGTCTTAAATTGGTATATCAGATGCAAAGGGTGCTACTGTTTTCCTTGTGATGAAGTCATTGCTCTGTAAGGGAGAGAGAGGATCTGGACCCAAGCAGAGCTTCATACCTTTCTTATAGCTACTGCTGCTCCCCTCCCCCCACCTTGCCAACCTTGCTGCCAGTCTTTCTCAGGAAAGCCTTGTGAGCTCTGTGTACAATGATTTGTGAGTTCAAATTCCTCCAGTGTCTTTAACTCCACCGGGTACCACACTCAAGTGGGTCCTTGGCCTTAGCAATTCATTACAAATTTTCAAATTTTACTGATTTCTTCTCACAAGCTGGTATGGGGTCCAGTGTCTGCCCAGGTAAGCAAGTGCATGCATCCAGTGTATCATTGAGGGTAAATCTTTCCCTACATTGGGAATTATTTTGTTGCTTTGGCATTTCAGTTCTATGATGGAAAGGCATTGATTATGAAGACTACCTACCACTTTCTGTTGAACAGGTAGAAAAACTTTCCAGCTAAACTAAGATGAAGCTGAAACACCTCTAAGATACTAAATTGTAGGTGGCTTGTTATGCAGCAATTAATAAATAAAAGAGAAAAGTTAAATAATGCTCATTTTTATTTTACAAAAGAAATGCCTTAAAAGCTACACATTTTCCTCTACCTAAACTTCATTTGTATTGCGTGATTTTAACACTTGCCGTTTTCATTATTGTTTAGTTCAAAATGATTTGTAATTTATTTTGTGATTTAATTTTAATTTATGTGCATTAAGAGCATTTAATTTTTGTGAATGCTCTTTTACAAAATTTGAATCTTATATGTTATATTTGAGTTCTTTTCTTATTAATATAAGTGATTATTTTCCCATGTCACTAAATATTTATCAAAATAGCTTTAATTAAAATATTTTATTTCAAATGTAATTTTATTTCAAAATATTTTATTTCAAATGTAATTTTATTTCAAAATATTTTATTTCAAATGTAATTTTAAATAAAAATAACCAAAAAAGTATAGTTTTTAAAAGCAAAAAAATACTTAAGCTTTTGGGTAAATAGTGGCATTAGCTTTAAGTTTCTTTGAAATGATTACAGTCTTATTGCTTATGTAAAATATACTGACTTGTTTGGAATCAAAGGTTGTGTATATGTTCCACTTAAAACAACACTCAAACTTGCATAGGCATTCTTTCAAAGACAATATATAAATGGTCAATAAGCACATGATGAGATATTCTGTATTATTAATCATGACTGAAATGCTGGGGGAAGGGTAGAATGAATAGCTAATTAATGGGTAGAGACTTTCAGCTTGAGAATATGAAAACGTTCTGGAAATGGAGGGTATTTCTGCACAACAATGTGAGTATACTTAATGCCACTAAACTGTGCATTTAAAATGGTTACAGTGGTATAAAAATTTATAAACAATAGAAAAAAAGCACTTGATTCAGGTATAGTTACTAACAAAACTTTGTTATTTCTGATAAATTAGCACTGTAATATCATACACAACTATTAGGCATTTAAGAAGAAACCTGATTCCTCATACCCCAGCTGTGTTAATGGTAACTCTAATTTTCTTCTGCATGAGTACCAATAATTCTCCTTTATCACCCCAGAGGAAGTAGTGACATGTTATTTTGTTTATACTTGCCTTAAAGAGAGATTTTGATTAGATATATGGGAAAAAATGGCATACTAGCATAAGAGCAAATAATTCTTTCTTAAATTCGACATTTAAAATCACTCAGAGAAGAGAAAATGCATTAAGTGGCCGGTTAGGAAGGAACTTATAATTCTGAGAACTCAAAAATATTCTTAAAGATAATTTGAATATAGCTTTGCAATTACGCAAATCTCCATATACCTTAAATGGTTAGCCTGCAATTTATATCTAATGTATGAATTGTAGGAGTGCATTATTGCCTGAAGGATGCTAAATACTTTAAGCTGTAAACAATATTACCTTTATTAATTGTATATTATGCTCTAGTGTGTTATTTTTTTCCTATTGATGAAATCTCTGGTTTTTCAAAGAACTCAGTTTAAGAAGACAGGATTTGTTTCCTCTTCAGAATATATTCTAAGTCTGATATCCAAGTTCCACACTTCCCTCACTATTTTTCCAAAATAGATGCTATCCCTGAAAGACTTGTTTATTTTATATTTGTATTTATATAATTATAGTTTATGACTACTTGATAATAATTTACAATTACAACATCTTGTAATAATCACTGAGATCTGAAGAATGGAGAGCCTAGACAAATAAGACAAATAATTAATACCAGCTCAACAGTAATTAATAGAAAATCACAGAAGTCCTGGACACATGAAATATCATCATTCTTTTTCTCAAGCTCTGTTTGCCCATTCTTCTTCTGCCTTCATGTGGCACATCTAGTGATAGCGTTAATTTCCTGATCATATTCAGATATCACAGAAAATAGCACCCACCAGCCAAATTTTACACTTGGAAAAGTCCCAGAACATATGTTGGGTGAAACTATTGTTGAGGGAGTGGTGGTGATACGAAGGGACTGGCAGAAGAAGAATAATGGTATGCATCTGTGATTATAACTATTTCCATATATTGTGTCTTCCCTCTTCCTATATCATTCTATTATTCATTGTACTTCAAATAATGTGCAGTATTTTTCCCTTTTAATATGATTTATATACGGTATGTTGTTAGGAACTTAGTTGATGACTAATAATTGGAAATTCTCATGACGATAAGGAGCAAGGAACAATTGGAAATTATTTCATCAATTACTCAGCTAGACCTCACTGATGGTTGAGGTCATTGTCATTGAACACTAAGTGGCAAGATCAGTGACGCATGAAAAGCTCTGCAGAGCTGTCCATCCTGCCACCTTTCCCACCATGAAGGGTGAACGATTTCACTTTACTAAAGCAGCCATTGATCTCTTTGTCTCTGTTACTCTTTTTTTCTACTTTTGTTACTTATCCTGCTGTAGCATCTGTTCAAATCTTTCTCTTTGCTTTACATTCAAGATTCTTTAACAAATAAATGACCATTAAAAGCTTCCAAAATAGATCATCCTTATTGAATATAACTATTTTGTAGCACAGTCTATGTAACCTGTGACAAGGGTACTTATTTTTATACCAATCATTCATTCTGGAAATTAGTAATAACGATAACAGAGCTTTTTGGAGAATATCATGTGCCAGAGCTTTTTAGGGATTTTTACATATATTACTTAATTTAATTTTCACTATAATGCTACTGAGTGGTTGCTATTGATACATTTAGCTCTCAGAGTCAGAGGTAGCATAAATAAATGACCCATAATTACATAACTAACAAGTGACAAACCTGAATGTTGGCTCAATATTCTGCCTCCAGGTTTTAACTTTGAACCACCATGGTATACTGCTTCTCTGGACATCTTTTTGTTTCCCTGTAAAATGAAGATTTAAGATTCAGACCTGTATATACATATTACTCTTCAAATCACACAATGTATTGTAACTGAGGCACTTGAATTAATTTCCTGCTGGCTTTCCTCAGAATGGCACTGGGCGCATGATAGGCACAACACATTTCCAAAAAAAAAAAAAAAAAACCTTTCTGTGTTGTAAATTCTTGGATGGTAATAACTATGTTTTATATTGTTTTCACACCCACCTGCCCAGTACCATGACTTATGCATGTAGCTAATTAAAGAAAATAGTTCCTGGAGGAATGAAGATGCTATGGTATAAATGTTTGTCCTTGCTAAAACTCAAGTTGAAACTTCATCTCCATTGTAAGTGTATTAGGAGGGTAAGAAATCTGTCTATGGTATTTGAGAGGTGAGAATCATTGGGAGGTGATTAGGATTAGATGAAGTCACAAGGGTGGGGCATAGTGGCTTTGTAGAAGGGGAAAGAGAGACCTGAGCTGGCACTCCAAGCCCCTCACCATGTGCTATCCTGTCCTGCCTCAGGACTCTGCCAGGAGTTCCCAGCAACAAAACAATCATCTTCAGAAGTGGCCCTTCGACTTTGGACTTCCCAGCCTCCAGAACTGTAAAATATAAATTTATTTTCTTTATAAATTACCCAGTCTCAGGTATTCAGTTATAGCAACAGAAAACAGGCTAACACAGAGAGAGAAGATAACTAGCATGTGAAGTGCCTACTATAACCAGTCAAGTCCTAGATACCAACTAAGTCTGAAAATATAAACATGACATGAACTCCCTGTCAACAAATAACACTAATAATAGTTCCACACTATTCATATGGTATGTTGAGAAAGACAAAAAACATTTAGAGATGTAAAGTAACTTTAAATAATAGAGTTTGTGACATAATGGGTATATCATTGAATACATTATTTGAGCCAGTTATTATTCTGAGTCCAACACGTAATTATTTTGTTTAGTCTTTTTGGCTTTATAAGGTAGATATTATAAGTAATGAATTGTGATTTAGCAACATTGCCTTCTGCGTCTAAGGTTTTATTAGCATTATAGAAGAGAAGCCAAGAACTATATTTCCTGGAATATTTGTCTCTAAATGGTTCTCAGTCAGAGTTAGCCAGTGAAAAGCATGACTTAGAAGGAGGAGAGGAAGAGAGTCCATTATTCTTAGCAGAGAGTGTGGAAAAACACAGTCTAATTTCAGATATTTTTGTAAGCTCTGGCCTATCAAATCCTACTGAACTTCTATCTTGCAATTGTGGCAGCCAGACATTGCATTTTCTCAGATTTCTGTGAGTTCCCTCTCACACTTCTTGGGGCCAGATGCTCCAGAATCTCAGACTTTTTGTGTGCTTTGACTGCTCTGTTCGTAAGGCTGAAGTCTTGGGGCTGTTTCTCTGGTCCTCCAGCTACCGCCGCCTTATCTCAATCTTCCCTACCCAACCTTGTCTCATTTTTACATTATCTATTCCTTCTATTAAACTGTTTTACCAATAAAAATTATAGTGACTTTTTTGAGGACCAAACCCAATTTTCTATCTCCACTTCACAGGTAAAGAAACTGTATTAAGAGGAGTTAAGACGCTTGTTAACAGTCCCCAGTTAGGAAATGTTGAAATTGAGAGGTAAACCCAACAATTCTGACTCCAGAGGCCAAGTCATTATCCAATAAGATCGACCATCACTCCACCCATATAAGAAAATAGGATTCTAAACCAGCTTCAGCTAATTCAAAGATTTTTACCTTTTTCTCTAGACAAGTAAATATTTCATGGAGTTAAACAAGATCTTAACTTTGGAAGAGGAAGTGAAAGCTACTTGTTAAATCAGAAATTGTATGGAAGTTAGGTGCATGCAGTAGTGGTTATGTTAATATTTGGATCATGCTATTTTCACCTTTGGTTCTTTTGTAGCTTTCTTTCATTTTTATTTAGTTGAATACTGATATGTTTTAGACACTACTAATTTCACTCCCTTTCTATGTGTCCAGGAAAAACACTGACAAATATTGAACATGGGCTATTGTGCAAGAAAAAAGTAAATAACCCAAGATCTGTAAAATAGACATTGGACTTATTAACTGTAGTATGTTCACATATACTACAATGAAAACCAGAAGGGACAGATCTAGTAATATAATATTAAGAAAAAAATATGGGATCTAAAAGATCTTATACAAACAAATACAATCTGTGTAAAATTAAAAATAATTAAAAACAAAACTGTGTAGGAAAGCATGCTGATGCATACAACTACCTAAAAAAGAAAGCAAAGAAATGTGGCAATGGGGTTCGGAATGATGATGATGGCTGATAGAGGGAGTTGAGGAGATATGATGGGGAAATTACAAAATCAGAGATAGATGATTTTTGGCAGCAAGGTCACCTTATTACCATAATAAAAATAATTAGCTTTTAATAGTTCACATACTGCAAATATACTTAACATGGTTTAACATTCTAATACTTCAAAATTTTAAAAAATGTGTTAATTGGCTAACATATTCAGTTGTTCTCATCCCTTATGCTATACACCTTTTCATAAAGAAAATTTGAGGGATTGCTGCCTTCTAGAATTCCATAGAGTCTTTGAATTGAAGAGTTTATATGGAAACCATAGACGTGAGAGGGAGATGGAACAGAATGTTGGTTCTCCAATGTAATTTTCACCTCTCTTTAAATGTATATGAGCAGTTTCTTCTAAATGTGTTTGCTCAGTGCAATAGACATATGTTCTTCTTGAATACCTGTGCAGAGTAAGTGTATTGATGTTGAATTTTACTCTATCTTTGGGCACTGACCATTCAGTTATTACTAACTGTAAACAGTGCTGACCAGATGGCTTTTTGGCTGTAAGACATCTTGTTATGTAGGTTTAGCTCTTGCAAGTAATGTAAGTTATTTCCTCTGCTGTTGGGAAGAGTACAGAAAAAAACGAGTGGGGGGAAATATGTAGATTTTGAGTCACAAAGGCAGATCTGAGATTAGATTTTTGTTATAATTTAATAGCTCAGACTGCGTTTTTACTAGTCCATAACCATTAGCTCTTTTAAAGTGCAATGATGCCACAGTGATGATTTGCCTGTAGATTAACTTTGAATAAACATTAATAAATTTGCAGCATCTTTTCAGTGAAGCAGGTATTCCCAATTATATTTATTGCCCATATTTTGATTTATTTTCTTCCAGATCTTAATTCCATTCTAACTATTGCTTCTACAGCACTCAATGGATACATAAAATAAATTTGTGGAAACTTAAAGATCTGTGGTAGACTCAGAATCAAGTAGCTGATGAATTCCACATCCATATTATTTGAAGTTATTTATATGGAGGGGTGCCAGGAACTTTTTGCTTTTGCAGGAGCTTAGGTTAAGTCATAGGCGTGAATGGGATGGAGAGAAGCAATGAGAAGAAGGAGAAAATGAGTCACAAAGATACTGGTGTGCACTTTGTAAACTATAGAGTCAAGTGATACTTCTTGTATACTTTGTTCATTTATACAATTTATGAAACAGGTACTGTGTAAGTACCTGTTTAAGTGTCTAGGCTTAACAAGACAATAGTAAAGTAAGCCACAATAAATGAGGTAAACATTTATATGCAGCTAATCACAACACAAGCTGAAGGAGCAATATGGACAAAGGCTTAGCGTACAGGCCATGGGACAGTTCACTCTGAGGATAGGGATAAACATCAAGAAAGCCTTGGTTAGAAGTCATACAAGGAGGTGATGTTTGGGTTTGATCTTAAATTCACCAAAGAGAGAATTAGAAATGGAAAGAGTACAAGGCAAAAAGAGGAGAACAAGCAAGCAAAACAAGGGGATGTATTTTAAAAAAAACAATCTGGCCAGGCACTGTGGCTCACGCCTATAATCCCAGCACTTTGGGAGGCAGAGGCAGGCGGATCACTGGAGCCCAGGAGTTCAAGACCAGCCTGGCCAACGTAGTGAAACCATGTCTCTACTGAAAATATAAAAAAGAAAAAAAAAAATAGCCGGACATGGTGGCACATGCCTGTAATCCCAACTACTTGGGAGGCTGAGGCAAGCAAATCGCTTGAACCTGAGATGCAGAGGTTGCAGTGAGCCAAGAGGCACGACTGCACTCCAGCCTGAGCAGCAGAGTGAGACTCCATATCAAAAAAAAAAAAGTATGTGTGTGCATTCATATATCATATATATACATGATATATATCATATATACATGATAACCATTAGCTCTTTTAAAGTGCAATGATGCCACAGTGATGATTTGCCTGTAGATTAACTTTTAATAAACATTAATAAATTTTGCAAATAAATCTGCACCTTATCTTTGCATGAGCAGAAGTCTATGGCAGAAAAATATTATAGAGTATATTGTTTCTATTGTTAATAGATAAATCTCTGAACAAAAATTTCAAGCGGTCAAGTTTTCTGACACAAATATTACTTTGGCACACAACATGAAAAAGTTATAATACTAGCAAGTTCCCTTCTCCACCCTCTGGGATGCCCATCTCACACTTCTCTCTTTGCAAACACTACATCCCCCATCCTTCACAGCTAATGACTTCTCTACATACTTCGTAGAGAAAACAGAGTCAGCAGAGAGGAATTATCTTACCTTAAAATACCAACAACTACAGCCTAAGTGCAATACTACCCACGTACTTTGTGGTCACTTCTGTTATGGTAAAATAAATGCTTTTGTTTAAATTTCAGTCTCTCCTCTTCACTCGTTTCAATTTTGTACATGTGTATATCTTTTCAGACTTTTTCCTTACATTTTCCTCTTTCTCCTGTATTATTCCTTTCTCATTTTCTTACTTGATTAAATTCATTAGTGTACAAATATTTCTTAATATTACCTACCTTAAAAAATACTAAGCTACCCTTGTCCTTCTGTCTCTTTGATTTACATTCATGTTTTCCCGCTCTTCTTCATAATAAAACACTTCAAATGATTCTCTATGCCTTGGTCTCTGTTTTCTTTCACTTGCCTCTTCAGTTGACTTCAATAGTGTTTTTCACCATACTATTTTATTGAAATGGCTCTGATCAAACTCTACAGTATCCTGAATTATCCACACACACGAACACACAAAAAAGATTTCATTTTAATCTTTGTTGTATTTCTCTTTCAGCAGTATTTGACAAAGGCGACCATATGTGAATGAAATATTTTCTTCTCTAGGCTTTAGTGACATTACACCTCCATGGATTTCTTTCCTTCTTATTGGTTTATCTTGCGAACTTACATGCTGGCTACTCCTCCTCCACTAAGGACTTCTAACTGTAGTAATGCCCCGGCATCTGTTCTTTCCCATTTACATGATCTCCTTAACCCTATCTCATCTAGTACTGTGGCTTTAAGTTATTGCCTATAAACTGAATTCTCTCAACATCACTTGTAGAGTATGACTTTTAAATGTGAATGAGGTTATGTGAATTCCTTAGCTCCAAACCATCAAATGACCTCCATTTCATTCAGAGGAAAAGAAGTGTCCTCAAACTGATGTGCCTGCCCTTCATTACTTCACTAATCTCTCTCCTGTTCCCTCCACTGCCTACTCTGCTGTGGTTACAGGGTACTCTCTGATCCTCTGATCATCTTCAAGAAGGATAGGCGGACTCCTGCTTTAGGGCATTTGCCTTGGCTGCACCATTCCCCACATAAAGCGTTGTTCCTACAAGTGTCCACCTGACTAATTCTAACTATCTTCAAGTTGTGTCCAAATGTCACTGTGTTAAAATCCATCCCCTTTGGAAGTCCTGTTCTTATTTGCCCTGATCTTTCTCTTCCATAAGATTGATCTGCTCCTATCATATTATATGACAATGCATGGTTTTTTTTGTTTCTGTTATTTAAAAAATTTTTGTCTTTCTCCAGAAAAATATAATCTTCCTGAGCCATGAATTTTTTATATTTTTTATGTTTTGTCCGTTTATATAATCAAGCACCTACCTACCTGCGTTTGATAAAGCCTCAGGATGAACTGGTTGACTGAAGACATGTCCATCGGAGAGGCTATATTTTGAAAACCAACATATTACATTTTGACAACCATATTGAACAACTGGAAATAGCATATTTTGGTGGAATTTCAAGTTGATGTAAGCATTTCAGAAATTTTTTTGGCAGTGTGTAATAATTCTGAACATAAACTTGTCTAACAAACATGTGATTCCAGTTCTATATTCTAAGCATATACCCAAGAAAAATGAGTGTCTGTTTCCTCTAAACACATTCTAGAATAAACATATTCTAAAATATTCATTATAACATTATTTTTAATGAAAGAAAACTTTTTAAAAATTCTGAAGTATCTATTCACGGTAGAGTGGATAAGTAGCTTCTTTGTAATCATACAGTGGAATTTTGTGTACCAGTTAAAAATAGTAAATATCAATTGCACACAGTGACATAGATAAACTAAAAACAATAGACAAACAAACACAAACTAATGTTGAGAAAAATAAACCAGACACAAAATAATGACCAACGTGTGCTTTTACTTCAATGGAATTCAGGAACAGAAACAGACACAAGTAGTCCATGATAATTGCAGAAAGCGTCCTCCGAGATGGCCCCGACTTCTGCTTGTGACCTGGAATTTATGCTCTTGGGTGTGTGCTTAATATAGCGACTTGCATTTAGAATAGAGAACATGGTATAAGCAATAGGATGGCACTTCTGATACTGGGTTAAAAACCAAAAACAAAAACATGGTGTCTGTGCTGGGTGGCTCACACCTGTAATCCCAGCACTTTGGGAGGCCCAGGCAGGTGGATCACAAGGTCAGGAGATTGAGACCATCCTGGCCCACATGGGGAAACCCCTTCTCTAATAAAATACAAAAAATTAACCGGGCGTGCTGGCACACGGCTGTAGTCCTAGCTACTCAGGAGGCTGAGGCAGGGGAATCGTTTACACTAGGGAGGCAGAGGTTGCAGTGAGCTGAGATCGTGCCACTGGATTCCAGCCTGGCAACAGAGCAAGACTCCATCAACAACAACCAAAAAAAAAAAGAAGAAAAAAAAAAAGAAAAGAAAAGAAAACATGGAACCATCCATCTGGGGAAGCTTTTTTATTCACTAGCTATTGTTCATTCTGAGAGAAGCCAGCTGCCGTGTGAAGAGGCCAAGTGGCGAGGAAATGAGTGAAACTTCCAGCCAGTAGCCAAGAAATCAGAGATGCCCTTAGTTCCACAGACCAGGAAGGACATAGTTTCTTTTTCTTAACAACTGTGTGAGTGAGCCTGGAGGTGGATTCTCCCCAGACAAGAACTATATAGCCCCAGCTAAGAAATAAACAATAACATCATTAGAGAACTCAAACTGGAGGTACCCAAGCATACACATCAAGATTCCTAGTCCACAGAAACTGTGAGAAAAATAAACACTTCTGGGTTTTTTTGTTTGTTTTTGTTTTTTGATATTTGGAAATAGATGCTGCCATAATAAAACGATAAACTACGGAAAGGTCTTTGGATCCAGGCAATTAATTTTGAGGAGCATGTTAGTAAAAGCTTTTAAATATCTGGAAAAGACTATAGAATATTGGACTTTGGTGAGGTTATTGTTGAGAGTTTAAAGGGAAGAGAGAAAAATCTTATTGAAAATTAGCAGCAACGGGTTATTTTCCTATAGTGGCAGAAAGCTTGTGAACATTGTCATTGGCCATCACGTGCAAAGTAGAATATGTGCCTAATGAACTGGTGATCTAGCTATGATTCAGTGTAAAGTGTTCAAGATGCTAACTGGGTTCTTTTTTGTTTGTTTGTTTTGTTTCACTCTTTTTGCCCAGGCTAGAGTGCAATAGTGAGACCTCGGCTCACTGCAAACTCTGCCTCCCAGGTTCAAGTGATTCTCCTGCCCCAGCCTCCCGAGTGGCTGGAATTACAGGCACCCACCACCATACCCGGCTGATGGTGTATATTTAGTAGAGACAGGGTTTCACCATGTTGGCCAGGCAACTCAAACTCCTGACCTCAGGTGATCTACTTGCCTCAGCCTCTCAAAGTGCCGGGATTACAGGCATGAGACACTGCGCCCACCCAACTGGGTTCTCTTTGTTGTTTATAGTAAAATGAGAGAGGAGAAAGATACATTGAGAGGACTTTATACAGAAATAATCCAGGTGGACTCATTGGTTTTAAAAATGTTCAGCCTATCCAGATAGTTAAAATTAAGAAATGGCTTCTGACTAAAGATCAAAGCCAGGTCACTGCCAGAAAAAATGTAGTCTAATGATAAAGCAAAGAGCGTGGTTATAAATATTTTGTTAAGATCTAAGAAAGTGAATTATGTGTTCCAGAGTACTATTCAGTCACACAAAAGGCTCTTTAAAGATTTTATGTCTGCTGTCATTCAAACAACAGTGTCTCTAGGAAGATTAAAGCCATTTTCTCTCAGCAATCTTGGTAGAAGCCCAAGGTAGAGAAGTCTTATCTAGAAGAGATCTGTGGATGTGGTATTTGTCCAGTGAAGTGAACCAATGAGATTGCTAGGAGGCTCACAAGTTTTTGTGAGAATTTTATCCGCAGAATTCTAACAGCTTAGACTGAAAGAGACACAGAGAGTACAAAATAAAAGAGGCTTTTGGACTCTAAGACTCTACTGAAATCAAGAAGCCAGGAAATAGCTGCATGTAAGTGCTACTCTCCATGAAAATGGAAGGATGACTTAGAAGGTGAAACAGGAGCCCAAAAGAAGATTTGGAAGCCATGGAAAATTATTCACACATTTTGAGATGTAATCAAGCAACTTCCAACATCTATACAGGTGTAATTCACAATTTCTGTGGATCACAATATCTTATTCCATTGATTTTTTTTTCCCACTCTGCATAAGAATGTCTATAGTGGTGATATAGTTTGGCTGTGTCCCTACTCAAATCTCAACTTGAATTGTATCTCCCAGAATTCTCACATGTTGTGGGTGGGACCAGGGGAGGCAATTGAATTATGGGAGCCAGTGTTTCCCATGCTGTTCACACAATAGTGAGTAAGTCTCATGAGATCTGATGGGTTTATCAGGAGTTTCTGCTTTTGCTTCTTCCTCATTTTCTCTTACTGCCACCATGTTAGAAGTGCTTTTCACCTCGCACCATGATTCTGAGGCATCCCCAACTGTGTGGAACTATAAGTCCAATTAAACCTCTTTTTCTTTCCAGGCTTGGGTGTGTCTTTATCAGCAGCATGAAAAGAGACTAATATAGTAAATTGGTACCAGTAGAGTGGAGCATTGCTGAAAAGATACCCAAAAATGTGGAAGTAACTTTGGAACTGGGTAGAAGGCAGAGATTGGAAAGGTTTGAAGGGCTCAGAAGAAGACAGGAAAATGTGGGAAAGTTTGGAACTTCCTAGAGACTTGTTGGATGGCTTTCCCCAAAATGCTGATAATGATGTGGACAATAAAATTCAGGCTGAGGTGGTCTCAGGTGGATTGGAGGAACTTGTTGGGAACCGGTGCAAAGGTGACTCTTGTTATGTTTTAGCAGAGACTGGTAGCATTTTGCTGCTGCCCTAGAGATCTGTGGAACTTTGAACTCAAAAGAGATGATTTAGGGTATCTGGCAGAAAAAATTTCTAAGCATGAAAGCATTCAAGAGATGAGTTGGGTTCTGTTAAAGGCATTCAATTTTATAAGGGAAGCAGAGCATACAAGTTTGGAAAATTTGCAGCCTATGTGATAGAAAAGAAAAAGTCATTTTCTGGGGAGAAATTCAAGCTGGCTTCAGAAATTTGCATAAGCTGCAAGGAGCCTAATGATAATCCCTAAAACCATGGGAAAATGCCTCCAGGTCATGTCAGAGACCTTCATGGCAGCCCCTCCCATCACAGGCCCAGATGCCCAGGAGGAAAAAGTGCTTTTGTGGATCAGTGCCAGGGTCCCCGTGCTGTGTGCAGCCTAGGGACTTGGTGCCCTGTGTCCCAGCCACCCCAGCTGTGGCTGAAAGTGGCCAATGTACAGCTTGGGCTGTGGCTTCCGAGAGTGGAAGCCCCAAGCCTTGGCAGCTTCCATGTGGTGTTGAGCCTGCAGGTGCACAGAAGTCAAGAATTGAGGTTTGGGAACCTCTGCCTAGACTTCAGAGGATGTACTAAAACACCTGGAGGCCCAGGCAAATGTTTGTTGCAGGGGTGGGACCCTCATGGAGAACCTCTGCTATTTCAGTGCAGAAGGAAAATGTGGAGTTGGAGCCCCCACACAGAGTCCCTACTGGGGCACTGCCTAGTGGAGCTGTGAGAAGAGGACCACTGTCCTCCAGACCCCATAATGGTAGATCCACTAACAGCTTGCACCATGTGCCTGGAAAAGCTACAGACAGTCAACACCAGCCCATGAAAGCAGCCAGGAGGGAGGCTGCACTCTGCAAAGCCACAGGGGCAGAGCTGCCCAAGACCATGGGAACCCACCTCTTGCATGAGTGTGACCTAGGTGTGAGACCTGGAGTCAAAAGAAATTGGAGCTTTACAATTTGACTGCCCTGCTGGATTTCAGACTTCCATGGGCCCCTGTAGCCCCTTTGTTTTTTTCCAATTTTTCCCATTTGTAACAGCTGTATTTACCCAATACCTGTACCTGCATTGTATCTAGGAAGTAACTAGCTTGCTTTTGATTTTACAGGCTCATAGGCAGAAGGGACTTGCCTTGACTCAGATGAGACTTTGGACTGTGAACTTTTCGGTTAATGCTGAAATGAATTAAGACTTTGGGGGACTGTTGGGAAGGCATGATTGGTTTTGAAATATGAGGACATGAGATTTGGAGGGGCCAGGGTTGAAATGATATGGTTTGGCTGTGTCCCCACCCAAATCTCACCTCGAATTGTATTTCCCAGAATTCCCACATGTTGTGGGTGGGACCCAAGGGGAGGTAACTGAATCATGGGGTCTGGTCTTTCTCCTGCTATTCTTGTAATAGTAAGTCTCATGAGATCTGAGGGGTTTATCAGGGGTTTCTGCTTTTGCTTCTTCCTCATTTTCTCTTGCCACTGCAATGTAAAAAGTGCTTTTCACTTCCTGCCATGATTCTGAGGCCTCCCCAGCCATGTGGAACTGTAAGTCCAATTAAATCTTTTTTTCCTTCCAGTCTTGGCCATGTCTTTATCAGCAGTGTGAAAATGAACTAATACAGGTGGTTATCCTATTCCTGATCCAACATTGTATGTTGAGCCTGTAGAAATCAAAATCCTAAAAACTATTAAAACAAATTGAATCCAACAGCAAAAATAAACCACAAAAACCTTCAGCAAACTAGGGAACTTTCTAAAACTCATAAAAAGCACTTAGAAAAAATATACACTTAATATCACACTTAATAAAGAAAGATTAAATGCTTTTCTCCTAAGATCATAAAACAGTAAGGATCATTAATCTCACCACTCTTATTCAACATTGCATTGAAGATCTTAGATTTGTTTTAAGGCAAAGCAAAAGAAAGGCACACACACTGGAAAGGAAGAACTAAAGCCATTTTATTTACTGTAGAGAAATCTCTGTTGGAAATCCTGAAGAATGTAAAAAAAATCCAAACAAATAACAAGACTTTGCATGTTTCAAAATTCAGGGTTAATATAAGCAGACCAATTGTACTACTATATAATATAAATAAAAATTGAATGTTGAATTTTCAAAAATGTAGTTTAAAGTAGCTTCAGAAATAGGAAATACGTAGGAATAAACTTTACAAAATGTGGGGTAGATCAGTACACAGAAACCTATAAAACATTGGAGAGAATAACCAAAGAAGATATAATAAATGGAGAGAAATACCATTTTCAAGGATTGAAAGAATAAAATGTATCTGTAGATTCAACGCAATTCCAATTGATACCCTAACTGATTGTTTTAGAATTTAAAAACCTTATTTAAACTTTTAAAATAAAAATCCAAATCTCCTAGCTTTGAAAAAAAAGAAGTTAGAAGATTTGCATGGCCTGAATTCAAGACTTACGAGTATTAAATAATTGAACACTACTACATTGGCATAATAACTGGTATAATTCAGCATTGAAACATCACATTGTAACATACTAATATGTACAATTATTATGTATCAATTAGAAATAAAAAAATTCACAAATAATGTTAAGAAGCACACATAAACAAGAGTAGGTATAATTAATTAGAGCAGAACAGACTAAAAAATATGCCCACAGATATTGATATGTGGTAAATTTATTTTAAAAACATGTGTCCAAAAAATTTGACAGGTAAAAGATAATTTGGTCAACTGTTGAACAGAAAGTCATACTCTAAAATTAAGCCCTCAAAAGTAGTCTCAGAAACACATTTTTTGTCTGACCTTTTCTTGTCTTCCTGTCTCAGTCCCACTCTCCTCCAAGGCTAGCCAGAAAAACTAGAAACTTTCTTCCCCAAGGTGAGTCAAAGAAACCAGAAACCCTTTTCCCCAAAGTGAGCCATAAAACCTAAAAATATTCCTCTTTCCCCACACCTTTCTGTATAAAAACTGGTCATAAAAACATTAACTGACCAACCCTGTTTGACTATAGATCATAAGATCGCCATTCCAAAGAGTGTCCTACTCCTACAAAAATGAAAACAAATTCGTACTCAGAGAGGCCCCCCAAAATACAGACAGACTAACCTTGCTGAGTTTCCCTACTAAGTCTATCAACATTAGATTATACCCTCTTTATCCAATCATATCGCTACACAGCTACCCATATTTTCTTAAATCTAAATATAGAAATTGACAATTTCTTTTGTATCTTTTGTCTTCATTTTGAAGGCTCCTGTGCCAAGTAAAACCATAATCACATAAATGTATGTGCCTTTTTTCCTATCAATCTGCCTCTAATGAGTGATTTTCAGCAAACCTTCAGAGAGTAAAGGATAAGTTTTCCTTGGCCCCAACACAACAAATGGTGGTGGAATATATGAATATCTATATGGAAAAACAAAATAACTCTCTCTTTTTATCTCATATCAGAAATTAATTTTAACTGGCTTAGAGCTCTGAATACAAGAGCCAAACCTATAAAACTTCTAGTGTAAAAACTAAAATAAAAAGTAAAAACCATAAAAGAAAAGACGAGTCACATATCAGTAAGGAAAATCTGCTCTACAGAAAATGAAAATGCAGGTTACGAAATGGAAGAACATATCTGCAGAACATATTTATGATAAAGGACTATTTCCAAAATACTGGATATAAAGAACTTTTTCACTCATAATAATTCAATTTAAAAAGCATAACATAAGATTTAAATTCTGACTTTACCACTTAGTAGGCATATAACCCTGAGGAACCTACTGGACCCCTGTAAACTCTGAAAGATGTAAATGGTGATAATAGAATCTAGTCATTGGATTGTTTTAGGTTAACACATACAAAGCATATATGCCGGGCATGTGTTAAGAAAATAAACATCTTTACATAAGAGACTCTTCAATATTTTCTGAAAGTTGTTAAGAAGAAAAAGTTTACATTAGCTTTAATACCAGGCATTAAATGTTTGAAGAGCTCTTGTGGGGAAGAGTCAATAGAATTGATATAAATAGCATTGGTGGGCAAAACTAGCGGGAAATTAATGTGAAACATATTTTTGACTCAAGATAAGTAGCACAATTTAGGACTAAGAGGTGCCCCTAATCAGAGTGGGTGGGCTCGTTAAGTGGTGAGCTCCCTCTCCAGGATGTTAGAGAACAGGGTCATTCAGACTATGTTTAGCAGAGACTTGAGGACCCTGCACCTCTATGGAAGAGGTTGTGGGAAAGAGGAATTTTATGGGTGCTGTTCCCAGCCAGAGTAACTCAACTTTTTTTCAATTTGGCATACTGTTTATAAGTAGAATTCTTTTTGAAGGAAGTGTCTGCTATTAAAATAAACATTTAAGCATCACTGCTACAGATGATATTACTGCACTCAAAGGAAGGTTAAACTAAATAACCTCTTAGATTACCTCCTAGTCGAAGATGCTGCATAGCTTGCTCCAGTTTTTCCCATAGGCAAGCATGCAACACAGTCAGCATAGAGTAAAAATATAGAGCTGAGAGAATGCACCTATTATGCAATATCTCTACATGTGCCTTTATTTAAGCTCACCTAGCACTTGTCAAGCAGAGGCAGTTTCTACCTTTTGCAGCTTTGAATTTCACCCTTACAGGAGATCCATATGGCTACATTTAGTCTTCCATTTTAGCTTTTGGAGACTTTATTCAATCACTCAACAGCTTATTGATGCACAGTTCTGTCATCTAAAAGCAAAAGTGAAAAACTCCAGGCAATTTTTCGAAGTGCTGCTCCATGTTAATGGGAGGATTTTGAAATGCCGCAAGGGAAATCATTAGAAAGAAAAAGAAGGAACCAGATTAAGCCACCCTCGATGTTTTTTAAACTTTTAACAGAATCCTTTTAAAGTCTTTCCAAATTCTTAGAAAACAAGCACAATTATTTGCAGATTCATTATCTTTAGCACATTCATTTTTTTCATAGCTAAAGTACGATACAACTGCAGGGGTTTATACACACACATTTTTACAGATTTAGAAAATGATATTGCAATCATGGATAATATAAAGTTTATGGTTGTATTTTTTCTTTGATGACTCAATGGTTTATAAATGTGGATTCTTAAGAAAAACAAAACCACACCCCTCTAACTCATGATAAATGTGTTCCTATGTAAAAATAATTTCTGCTTTGTGTTAATTTATATAATGGTATTGTTTCTGAGACTACATAGTATTACAATAAGCTAAAAGTTTTTCCTCTGAACTACCCGACAATATGATGCTACAGTAATTTTTGGATTTTAAAGATTGTATATACAAAGACTGCAGTTATCCAACCTTAGAATATTTTAATAGCTTTGGAATAATTTTTCAAGCAGGTAACACTTCGTAACTCTAAATTTAGATTAAAATTATTTGTTTGACAGGTTCATCATATTAGGCAACAATTTTCCAGATATTACAGGTCTTTACAACTGATCAAAGCAGATGATTTGGCATAGTTAATCTTACTACTGCTTGACTTCAAACCATTTTATGGCAATCTGGTTCCAATATGAGCATGTCGAATAACTATAAATGAAGGCAAATATCACCCAACTCAGGAAAATATTTTTCTGCATTCTTGAAGAGTTTTTTCACTACATTCTGGTCAAGTTCCCTTATGTGACTGACAACATTGGGTTAATTTAAATTTCTTTCTAGTCAATGGCGACTGTTAAAAGTACAATCAACGACATATTCAATATCAAACCTTTAGCAAAGAGAATAACTACTTTTCCGCCATTAAGATTCTTCCTTATTGCTGATTCAATAAAACTACAAATGGTGTGGCAAAGTACTAAAATTCCTTAGTCTTTAGCTGTCTCAGAGTAAATTTTTTCTTAAACTAACCATTCTATGGATTATACATAAGTATATTCAGAATAAAGAATAATGTAGAACCATATCTCAGGTAATTGAGTGCTTAGACTTTATGAATTCCTTCCGTAGAAGGCGTCATTACTGTTTTTGAATACTATATGTGTTCTGCTAAAGCAATTCTCTCCACCTGGTTTGGTCTGAACTCCTTTGGATTGTGAAATAATGAACTAGAGACCAGTATGACTGATTTGAAACCTCCAAACACTTTGCACTTAGGCCCTAGGGGATACATTCTAGAACTTGTGAAATAAATTTACAATTAAGGATATGGACAAAGTGGGGAATGACACATGTAGGGTTGTATCAGTGTTGGAGTTTCAGTTTCTTTTACTACATTTGCATGTTTTATAGATTTTTTTATTGATATATTGATTCAAAACTATCTCAGAGTTTACTGGGTCTTGTTGCCTATGATAGACCCTAGTAAGGGGAAAACACATTAGGAAATTATGTCTGTGCTTTCAAATATATTATAGTATCACTGTGAGAAAAAGCATGTAATAGTATAGGATTATCTGTTTTGGATTCTTTGCAAAACCAGTACTCCCCAATACTTCAACTTCTTTGTTTTCTCTTTACATGTTCCTTTGAAATGAAGGAATTTTAAATCTGGAAAGTACATTTGTAAATCATTGGACTCCTCCACACATCATTCATATGCTGAGATCCTTTAATGCAGCCAAGATTTACCAATCACTGATCTAGAAAGAGGAGCCTGTAAAGATGAGCCAGTGAATGAATTATCTGGAACTCTAATTTCTTTCCATTTCTCGTCATAAGTCATTTCATAGTTTGTTAAGATCTTTACCAGAGGTTGACTTGGAAGTGAAGAAGCAACAACCAAATAAACAAATGAACAAAAATCATTGCTATTGTTACCCATACAATGGGTGGGTTCTGTTGCTTCGCGGGTGTCAACCCAATAACCATAACTTAGGAGGATGTAGGAAGGGGATTTTATTGCGACAGGTAAGGAGAACACCACTGATAGTTCCCAAACCCATATCTCCCTCTGCTGGGAGCTGGGTCAAGCTTTATAAGCATAGAGTAATGAGGTGTGATCAGATTGGATCTTGCAATGACCTGATGTTGGGAGGAAGTATCCAACTGGGCTCTGCCATGATGGTGATGCCAGGGCTCAATCTGATGGGATATTAGATTCTACTATGTGATTTCCCTTCTTAATTGAGTCCCTGCTCCTTGGTAGGGCACTGAGGTTCCCCTTGTGATTATACACCCGGTTCATTTGAGCATACTCAGGTTATCTTACCCAGGGGTCCATGACAACTAAAAAACAGTGCTCAACTTTGTTTCATAAAAGCTGACCCAGATTGGCCTGGTGCAGTTACGTTATTTCACATCATCTTGAGAAATAATGTAAACGACAATGACCAAAGTAGTTGAAAGTAGAAGCCAAAATAAATGTATAATATAAATTACAATGACCAAAGTAGTTGAAACCAGAAGTCAAAATAAATGTTTGAGATTTCAACTATCATGGCTATTTCTGTGCTTCAGTCATACCTACCTTACCTATAAGAGCGCTGTAGCACATGTGAGCATGACTTACTTTATTTTCCCACTCCTGCACTAGTTCATGTGACTTTCAAACTACAGAAGCACTAACGGCCTAGAGAATGATATTTTTGTGTTTGTGTGCACCTATGCTAACAATTATTATCAAGTCCAATTGATAAAAAATACTCAGAACTGAAATGCCATCTGGACATCAGAAAAATAACTACAATGAAGTCAAAGATAAAATCTGGACATCAGAAAAATAACTACAATGAAGTCAAAGATGAAATCTGGACATCAGAAAAATAACTACAATGAAGTCAAAAATAACTACAACTAAGTTTCTTTCTAAATCATCTCCTGTGACTCATGGGTCCATCTGAATCTCCTCTTCACAAATTACCCACATCTTGGGGATGTTTTCTTCCCAGCTGCAGGGAGAAGCTCTCTTCTCTACTGCGGCAAAAGTCTCATTATCCTTAATACTAAAAGCAAAGCAAAGTTACCACCTTATACTTATTACTAATGCCATTAATGTTATGGGAAACTGGGTGGTTGTTACAGTATTTTTCATCAGAGCTCGTTTCTTTCTGTTCCCATCAAATATGCCTTTATGAACCCCAGAACAGCATGGGTCATTGAACATAGAAACCATTAGGTACCTTTTACAATCTTCTCTAGATTGTTTTCAAAATCCACTGGATTATCTGAAATGACCTGTCCAGTGTCAAACAACAAATAATTTGAAAAAAGCTACCAAGGAGTTGTATTTCAGTGATTATGTAAAATACAACATATTCTATTCATATTTCTTCCTTTGAACAAAAGCTGGCCAATAAAACTCCTTGTTTATCATAGGCGTGGCACTCATTGCCAAAATAAGATTTTAGATAAAAGGGGACAAAGAAATATTGGATGGGATGGGAGATAAGTAATAGTCCAGAAAAACATGATAAATTGACACCTAACTCTTAAAACGTAACAGCTGACCTGAGTGTTGAAATATCTTATGTGTTATGGGTCTGATAAGGCCTTTTTTATTTATTTATTTATTTTTTTATCTTAGCCATCCTGTGTTTAAATAAAACAGATCACTCTTACGGAAAGATGAAGTCTGTTTTCTAGTCAGTGCAGTATCAAAAGGAGGTTCACGTGGTTTTTCATTCCATTCTCCTTCTGAGACGAACTCAGTACAGGATATTGTCACGGGAATCAATCCAGTCTTTAATGACCATGACTACTGTTGATACAAACAGAAATGTATTTGTTCACAAAAAGGTTGGTTTCCGTTAGCAGAACTAGGAAATAGAGAGTGTGGGCTGCATAAAGATCTTGTTTGCTCCAGCTGCAGATTTTCTTTAGCTCTACAGGTACATCCTTTAATTTCCATTTTTCTATGCAACAAAGTGTTTGAATAATATGATTTGCACATAGTTTTAAATTTAATATTTGATATTTGTAATTGTTTTTATTTAACTTATATAATAATGACCCTAAGGCGATAATAGGTTTACTTACTGCCCTCATAGGACAACTTTCAATGGTTAGCCTCTGTTTATGATATTAGTCACGATTTTCACAATGAAATTGATTTATATTTATTGAGTGTCTATGAGATAGTTAATATTGAGTATCAATGTGATTAGATTGAAGGATGTAAAGTATTGTTTCTGGGTGTGCTCGTGAGGGTATTGTCAGAGGAAATTAACATCCAGTCAGTGGACTGGGAGAGGAAGACGCACCTTCAATGTAGGTGGCACCATCCAATGGGCTGCCAGTGCCACTAGAAAAATCAGGTGGAAGAAGGTAGAAGAAGGTGGCTTGCTGAGTCTTCTGGTTTTCCTCTTCTCCCATGCTGGATGCTTCCTGCTCTTAAACATCAGACTTCAGGTTCTTTGGTCTTTAAACTCTAGGACTTACTCTAGTGGTATGCCAGGGGCCCTCAGGCCTTTGGCCACAGACTGAAGGCTGCACTGTTGGCTTCCCTGCTTTTGAGGCTTCTGGATGTGGACTAAGCCACTACTGGCTTCCTTTTTCCTCAGCTTGCAGACGGCCTATTGTGGGACTTCGCTTTGTGATTATGCAAATAAATTCTCCTTAATAAACTCCCTTTTGTATATACATGTATCCTATTAGTTCTGTCCCTCTGGAGAACTCTGACTAATACAGTCTACTATTTACATTGAATAGTTATTTAATCTACAAAGGATCTTACCGACCATCTAACCATCTTTCTCTTTAGAAATTATAAACTGGGGCCAGGCATGGTGGTGCACACCTGTAATCGTAACTCTTTGGGAGGCCCAGGTGGGAGGCCCAGGTGGGAGGATCGCTTCAGGTCACGAGTTAGGGAACAGCCTGGACAACATTAAAAGACCTCATCTCTACACAAAGTGAATAAATCAGCCAGGTGTGGTGGTACATGACTGTAGTCCCAGCTACTCAGGAGGCTGAGGCAGGAGGATGAATCAAGCCCAGAAGGTTGAGGCTGCAGGGAGCTATGATTGCGCCACTGTACTCCAGTCTGGGTGACAGAGTGAGACCCTGTCTTAAAAGAAACAGCAAAAACAAAAACAACAAAACCCCACTAATCAACTGGATATCTTTTATTCCTAAAATTTATCCCGAAGAAAGTCCTCCTACTTCCCAACTCCTGTTGATGAATATAAAGCTTAAGGGGAAGGGAAGAGGGAAACTCAGTTGTGGTCAGTTCATAGCAGATGGAACACACTGTGTCACCATATTTTCCTTCAAAAACCCTGTGAGCTGTGTGCTAACATTCCTTTCAAACAGAGAAAAGTCTCAGATGAAATTCGAGCCATCCTGTCCTCTTGACAAAGTTGTGTCACCTTGACAATTGTAGACACACCTAAAATTTATTATTAGAATATTCCAAGGCTCTGCATATTTAATTGGAAAGTGATATAGATTTTTAAAAACATGTAGACATAAGAATTAGAAGACTGAGTTTGAATGTAGCCCATACCTTGTAGTATGTCTGTACCATGTGACAATTCACTTAACATTCATGAGTCTCAATTTTCTCCATTTAAAAACGGGGTTATAATATATGTATTATTATTAGAATTAAATATGTTGTATTAGTCGTTGGAATTATTAAAAATGTAATAAATATATACTAACCTCTTTGTCTCTTTCATATATATATATATAAATGACAGGAATGAAACAATAAATTTCCGCCACAACAGGGTTTTCCAATCAGCAAATTTTGTACATATACATAAATTATGTATAACTTACTTATAATTATATATTACATATAATTTACTTACATAATTCTAAATTCTGTATAATATACATTATTATATAGAATATATAGTTTATTATATAAGATATATATCAGTGATATTTGTCATCTACTTATATCTTTTTAGTATAAACATTTTTCTTATATATTTCAATATATTCTAAGTTTCAGAGTCAAATAATTTGCAGATATAGAAGACAAAGGTTTATTCTTCTTGTTAACTTCAAGATCCATGTTTTTTCCTGCAGAGAATCAGAACGAATATTTTGAGGAGGTTGTAAAGTTGGCGTTTGCAGGATCACACTTGAGAATTACCTACTATAAAATTTCTATACACACAGGTCACAAAGATCACCCATAAATCATAAAAAAAAAAAAACAACAAAGATTATTTTCCAGGCTATATAACTAAATCTGGCATTTGCTTGCACACTTTGTCTTTGCTGACTACTGAGGCAAATAATACACTTAGTCTCTCAGTCGTAAGAAGCTCAGTGTCTTCTAACTTGACTTAAACTCTCAGGCTCTGTCTTGACATAGATTCTTAGCCTATGGTAGAATAAGTTGGAGGATAAAAATAAATATATAAAATTAGTCATCTTTCTCCCCATCATGTATAGCCATGGAAGTTGTTCATTGTCATAGGCAATCTCTAAATCTGAGCTTCTTTTCTCATAAACTGGTATTTGCTCCTTCTCTTAGCCTGCTACGAATCATAACGCTGTTCGTGAAGTGGTGTCGTTGTCTTGGGTAAATACCCAAGGTCCCGTCGTCTTGTGCCAAGATTAAGGACACAGACACACAGGAGGACTGAGTTTAGGAGTGGAGGTTTAAAAGGCAAAAGAAAGAGAAAGGGGAACAGCTCTCTCCCTTGCGAGAGACAGACAGAGAGGCTTCCAAAGGGAAAATCTGGCCCCTTGTAGATGGCACTAGATTTTACAGGCAGGCTTGAAGGGGCGGTGTCAGATTTACATAAGGTCCACGGATTGGCTCAAGCAGATGTAACTTTTACATACCAGCGGGGAAGGCTGGTCACCCCACCCTAATCTTATTATGCAAATAGGGTATTTGGCTGGCCAGCGCCATATTTTCTTCTCCTTACTCTACAGGTGATTTGCCAAAGAGACGTGAAGATGGAGCAGCTGTTTTGAACATGCGTAGTCCCAGGTAGTATATTCCTGGGGACAACTGCCGGCATTCACCCCTGCAAGCTCCCAGCTTGCTTATCTGTGTCTGCAGCACAATTTTATAGACTGTTCTTCGTTAGGAAAGAAAATAATCTGGGGACTTCTTTTCATTAAATGGCAAACCTTACGGAGGACTCCCATGCCCTCGCTATCTGCCTAAATAAATTCTTCTTAACTCCTATATCATTAGGTTGGTGTAAAAATAATTGTGGTTTTTGTCATTTTAATGACCCTATCTCCAAATCTGGTCACATTCAGAGGTGCTAGGTATTAGGACTTTAACGTATGAATTTGAAGGGTGTGGATAAAATTCAGCCTGTAAGAGTTCCCATGTCTGTAAGGTGTTGCTGTGAGTAAATGAAATGCTCTTTAAGAAGGAGCTTGCTACAAAACCACCAAATAAGGGCCAAAATCATTAGCAATAATTGCTACTTCTGACATTTTATTTCAGAAGTAATGTCTCTTGATAATTTTTATTACAACTGTATCGAGGTATAATTTTCATAACATAAAATTCACTCTTTTAAAGTATACAGTTCAACATGTTCTTAGTATATTCAGAGTTGTTCAATCACCTCCACAATCTAATTTTAATAAATTTTCATCTCTTCCTAAAGAAACCTCATACCCATTAACAATCACTGTTCATTCCCTTCTCCCCTTGGGTACTAAAAACCATTGATCTAGTTTTCTATCTCCATGAATTTGTCCATTCTGGACATTTCCTCTAAATAGAATCTTACAATCTGTGGTCTTCTTTCACTTGGCATAATTTCAGATTTGTTTATGTTGATGTATAAATACTTGTATTAGTCTGTTCTCAGGCTGCTAATAGACATACCCAAGACTGGGTAATTTGTGAAGGAAAGAGGTTTTTGAAGAGGTAATTTGTAAAGGTAATTGACTCACAATTCCACGTAGCTGGGGAGGCCTCACAATCATGGCAGAAGGCAAAAGAGGAGCAAAGTCACATCTTACATGGTGGCAGGCAAGAGAGCTTGTGCAGGGGAACTCCACTTTGTAAAATCATCAGATCTCATGAGACTTATTTACTACCATGAGAACACTATGGAGGAAACTGCCCTCATGATTCCATTATCTCTACCTGGCCCAACCCTTGACACATGGGGATTGTTACAATTCAAGGTGAGATTTGGGTGGGGACACAGCCAAACCATATCAGTACTTCACTGATTTTTATTGCCAAATAATATGCCATTGTATGGATATACCACATTTTGTTTATCATTTATCAGTTGATAAGCATTTGAATTGTTTCCATATTTTCACTGTTGTGAATGGCGCTGCTGTGAACATTCATAAAATTGTTATATAGACATATGTTTTTATTTCCTTCTCTTGGACATATACCTAGGAAGGGAATAACTGGTTCATAAGGTAACTCCATGCTTAACGTTTGAAGGAACTGCCACTGTGTTTTCCAAAATTGTTGTACCATTTTACAATCCCATTAACAATACATCAGGGTTCCAATTTCTTTAGAACGTTGCCAACATTTGTTATTGTCTATCTTTTTTATTTTAGCCATCTTAAAATAAAATAGGCATGAAACAGTAGCTTATTGTGATTTTGGCTTTCCTTTTCCCAATGACTAATGAGGCTGAGCACCTTTCTATGTGTTTATTGACAATTTGTATATCTTATTTGGAAGAAGATCTATTTAGATCAATTAGTCATTGTATAACAGAGTGACCTTTTGTTATTGAATTTAAGACATCTTTACATAAACTATATGAATCTCTGCTGAGATCTATGATTCGCAAATATTTTTATCTACTTGGTGAGTTAACTTTTCACTTTCTTAATGACATTCTTTGAGTACAAAGTTTTATAATTTTGATGACTGTAGATCATCTAATTTTGATTATTGTAGATCATCAATGTAGTGGATACTAATGTATTCATTTGTTGTTGTTGTTTGTGCTTTTGGCATCATATCTAAGAAAATATTGCTTATTCCAAGGACAAAAATATTTACTTTCATATTTTCTTATCAGATTTTTATAGTTTTACTTCTTATGTTTAGATCTATGATCTATTTTGAGTTGATTTTTATATATGGTATGCAGGAGGGTCCAATTTCATTCTTTTGCATATGACATTCATTTGTCACAGCACCATGTGTTTGATAGACAGTACTTTCCCAATGGAGTTGTCTTGGCATTCTTACCAAAAGTCATTTGATGATAAATTAAAAGTTTATTTCTAGAATCTTATTTCTATTCCATTGATTTATATTAGATGTCTATCTTTTTGTAAGTGCCACACTTTTTTTATTATTGTAGATATGTATGAAGTTTTAAACTTGGGAAGTATAAATCATCTAGCTTTGCTGATTTCCAAGATTGCTTCAGTTAGTCTTGATCCCTTGCATTTTCATATTCATTTTAGAATTTGCTTGCCAAATTCTATTTTTTAAAAGCAGCTTGGGTTTTGATAATTATATTGGATCTATAGATGAACTTGTGGAGTACACCCTTTTTTAGAAATATTAAATCTTCTGATCCATAAATATGAGATGTCAATTTTCAAGTTTTCTTTAATTTCCTTCCGTAATGTATTATAAGTTTGTTATACAACTCCACGTTTGTTAAATTTCTTTATAAATATTTTATGTTTATAATATTGACAATTAAAAATTTTAAGTTCATTTTTGTATTGTCCATTTCTAGTATGTAGAAATGTCTATTTTTTAAAATATCGAACATGTGCCTAGCTACCTTATTGAGCTTGCTTAATAGCTCTAACAGTTTTCTACAGGATTTCTTACATTTTATTATGTACAAAATCATGTCATCTGAAAGTAGAGGTAGTTTTATTGCTTTCTTTCCAATCTGGACATTTTTCTTTTTTAAAACTTGTATGGTGCCCTGGATAGACTCCAGAAAAATGTTGAATAGAAGTGAAACAGACATCCTGCTTTTGTTTATTATCTTGGAGGAAGAGCACTCAGTTACCCCATTTAGTATGGTGTCACATTAAAAAAAAATGTGAATTTTTCCTACATTCCATATATCAGGCTCAAGAATTTTCCTTCTATTGCCTGTTTGTTCATATTTTTATCATGAAAGGGCATTGGATTTTTTCAAGTGTGTTTTATGCATATGTTGACATAATTATGTGGTTTTTGTTCTTTAGTCCATTTAACATGGCGTATTACATGGATTGTTTTTTAGATGTTAAGCTAACCTCACATTCCATGGAAAATTCTATTTGATAATGGTGTATTGACTTTTGTATTGCTGGAATTGTTGTTCTATTATTTTGTTGAGGATTCTGCATCTATATTCATAAGGGATATTGGATTATAGTTTCTCTTAATAGAAATAGTTCAGATTTTATGTAGATCTATATTTCTCTCTGATCACTGAGGAATCAAAAACATTTTATTTTCATGAGGGTGCAACATTGTTTCTACCTAACAAAATCTTATGCTTAATTTTAATACCCACATACCTCATTTTATAGCATTTTGCTTTATTGTTCTTTGCAGATATTGCAGATTTTACAAATTGAAGGTTTGTGACAACTCCCTCAAGGAAGTCTGTTGGTGTTATTTTTCCAACAGCAGGTACTCCATGTCTGTGTCACATTTTGGTAAGTATCACAATATTTCAAAATTATTGTTGTATTATTATATGATAATTTTTATATTATTATTTCTATGATCAAGGACCTTCGATATTACTAATGTAATTGTTTTGGAGTGTCATGAACCATATCCATGTAAGACTGCGAATGTACTAAATGTTTGTGTTCTGACTGTTCTACCGGCCAGCCATTCTCCCACTCTGTCTGTCCCCTTAGGCTTCCATATTGCCTGAGACAGTTTTGAAATTAGGCCATTTAATCACCCTGTAATGACCCCTAAGTATTTCAGTGAAAGGAACAGTGGCCTATCTCTCATTATAAATCAAAAACTAGAAATGACTAAGCTTTTTGAGAAAGCCATGTCAAAAGCTGAGCTAGGCAGAAAGCAAAGCCTTTTATGCCGTGTTGTGAATGCAAAGAGACAGTTCTGGATAGAAGATCAAACCAGCCTCAACCTTCCTTTAAGCCAAAGCCTAACCCAAAGCAAGACTCTAACTCTCTTTAATTCTGTGAAGGCTGAGAGAGGTGAGAAAGCTGCAGGAGAAGAGTTTGAAGCTAGCAGATGCTGGTTCATGGGGTTTAAGGAAATAAGCTGTCTCTGTAACATAAAAGGGCAAGACGAAGCAGCAAGTGCTGATGGAGAAGCTGCAGCAAGCTATCCAGAAGATCAAGCTAAGATCTTTGATGAAGGTGGCTACTCTAAACAACAGATTTTCAATGTAGGTGAAAGGGCCTTGTATCGGAAGAAGATGCCACTTGGGACTTTTATAGCTAGAGAGAAGTCAATGTCTGGCTTCAGAGCTACAAGGGACAGGCTGACTCCCCTGTTAGGGACCACTGCAGCTGGTGACTTTCAGCTGAAGCCCATGCTCATTTACCATTCTGAAACTCCTAGAACTCTTAAGAATTACACCAAATCCACTCTGCCTGTGCTCTGTAAATGGAACAACAAAGCCTGCATTATGGCATATCTTTTTTATAGCAAGGATTACTGAATGTTTAAAGCCCACTGTTGAGACTTACTACTCAGAAAAAAAATATCCACATGGTGGCTTAAACAACAGAAATCTATTTCGCACAGTTGTGGAAACTGAAAATCAAAGGCCAACGTGCCAGCTGATTCTTCAAGAATGTCATGAACAAGATTTCTGAGAAAGAAGGCCTTTTCACAAACACTGCTTTAATATAGTTATTTGAAACGAAGTGTGGGTTTTCTTCTTTAGTTTACATCCTCTTTCCACTACAGTGTCTTGTCTTATGAGATAGATTAAATATGTCTTTTGTATCTTCTCCACTTCCCTATCCTTTCTCCTAAGTCTTAGCAACCCATTTGTGTGCTCAAGTCCTAGGGTAAATCTCCCAGCCATGTCTGCATTTTATTAGAGAATTCTTTGGAGAGTGAAAATAACTCAGGTTGCAAGGAATGAATTCTAATGTTGATTTTCTGGCAATGATGGGGAAACTGCTTTTGATGGGGAATCCTGTTTATGCCTATAAAACCACACTACCTTGGGCAATGTTAAGGGTAGATCAGGTGATGAGGTTATGTCTGTGAGTCACTTTAGTGCCCCCTAGGGCTCAGGGATGCTAGAGACTGTAGTGTTCTCAGTCAAGGAAAATCTGATCAAGAATTAATGAGTCAGGGGGAAAACATCTCAGAGACCATGAACTACACAATTCTATACTGGATGCAGCAGTGATGGGGAAAAAAATGCCACATCCTATTATGTAGTCTTACATGAAAATGTTGTCTACTTTCCTTCAATTATATGAAAGAATGGTCTGAAAGCAGCAAGTTTGGGTTTTTGATATCTTTAAGTTTGGTTGTTTGCCTATTGGTTTATTAGCTTCTTAGTAATCAATTCTTTGTCCTGAAGAGTAAAATTAAGAGTACCCTCCATCTGATTTACATACTGTATAGTGTATTTTTCTTCCTGACAACTTTGCACTGTTGAAATGATTGCAGTTTTACTCATCTAAGGCTCTGTGCAGAACTCATACTTTATAAATGTGGAAACAACCTTAGTTTAGAAAAGATACAAGCCAGAGAATTAAGAGCACTTTACACATATCTTCCATCCCAGAATTGCAGAAAGCTACCAAAGCAACCACAACAATCAAGATCAACTCACATTACACCTTCCAGTCGGCAAATTCCCTCTTTTCAGGAAGATAAGTCACTAGCTCAAAAAGTTTATTCACTTGTACAAGGTAAAAGGAAGATGCAGGACTGTGAATTTAATTTATGAAACTGATCGGAAAAAAAATCCAAATGTACTATATTCTCTGTATCTAAGAGAAGGCAATGGTGACAGCTTTAAAAATATAATATCTCACTATCCTACAAGTCTGATGTTGATCACTCTAAATCACCATTTATCTAAATGTTAGATCCATTCAAGTTTTATGTCCTGAAGGACCTTCTGATTTTGTCCATAATGGTATTTGTGACATTATACCACTCTTATTTCCAAATGTGACTACATTTATTACCTTAGCTCTTAATATCTCTTCAAAAATAGAATCTGATATCCCAACGGATGTATGTGGTATCGCTGATTTGCTTCCAGTTTTTGGCGGAGGCCATCTCAACACATTTTTTTTTCCACATCCCTCTGACTTTTTCTTGTTTTCTTTCAAAGAGTTTAAATTTTCAGTGAATGCATGGGGCCATATATCCCACCTTTATCCAGTCATGTAATTCCCGCTGACTTCAGTGGAAAGGCCGCGGGAGGACTGAGGGCAGTATTAGCCCTGAGAAAAACTTAAATGGACCAGCACGTCCATCTGGTCTTGAAAGCACCTTTAGAAACTGTGATAGAGATATTAGGAAAGACAGGACAGAGCATCAGAGGGATTTTCTGCTCTCAGATGCGACTAAAACAAGAACTGAGCCAAACGGCCTATTTCTTGCTTTAAGGAACGTTAGCAGCAGAATGGGAAAGACTTGAAAGAATTTCTCAGCTGCAAAATTTCACTCCAGGGACTATTTCTTTGAGTAGGCTCCGGCTACTTAAATTGAAAATGAAATTAAGCATTTTCAGAGATTTTTCTATTCCTCCCCTGCCAGCATCTCCCAAATCGCCTGCACTAGCAAATGAGATGCTTGGTAAAATACGGCCTTGAAAGACCTGCCACCCTTCTTCCTGCAACTGGAGTGGCTAATTATTAAATTTCATTCAAAGCTGTCACACACACTTTCTCCACTGTGATATAATTTGGATTTTAAACAAATCTTAAAATTGGACTGATAGTGAAAACAGTGACTCAGCTGAAATTTTAACAGTTTCAGACACAATGAGTGTAAGTGACAAGATGAGTCAACAAGGAAATCTCAGAAGTTTGGGATCAGTAACAAACTATATATTATATTAAGCACTCACATATTCATGTACCCTACCTTCCATCTAGCTGTATTTCAAGACAATGGTCCCATTTAAAAAGTCTCCCAGACCCTTTTCTCTAATAATCTCCAATTGCATGAGAGCTGAATAGTTGATTCTTGAGGTAGTTAGAATAAATATACATGAAACAAATATTTTAAAATATATAAACGTTATCTTATATTCTCTTCTCAGTGAATATGATTTTAAAAACAGCAAGAAATCATTTTTATTTATATGATATGAATTTCTTGTGGGGAGGCACATTTCTTTCCATAATGTTCTTTTATACTTAGAATAAAATCCGAATTTTGGAATAAAATCTAAATTTCTTACCATGACTTAAATGGATTATTTTACATGAAATGGTTCCTGGCAATTTATTCTCTATGACTTTTCTCCTTTTTAAGTCTTCTGCTAACCGAGTTGCTGCTCCTCAACTAAGCCAGACTTGGGACCTGTGGCTCCATACACTTAGTTTTGAATTCTACTCAAATATCATTTCACCAGCAAAGTCTTCTCTGCCTATATGATTTCTGAAAGTATATTTCTACCAGCCTGAAACCCTGCCTTATATTTTAAGTAAAATGATAAGTGGTAAGAAGACATGTGCTATTTCTGAAACCTCTGCACCTACACCAGGGTATATAGTGAAAACTTAACACATAACTGTAAAACGAATGCATTCGTGAATCTGTGAAGTCATTATTCAACTATTTCATAATCTAGGTTGGTAGATTGTTTTCTTCTGATTGGTTAGGCTAAACATGTTAGGAGTGACTACAACATTGGTGACACTGTGTATTTTCCGTTGTTTCACATCAGAAGACATATCAGTTTGTCCTGATAATTATTACGATGGTGATGGCCAGAACTCTCATGTGAAAAGTTCTCTTTTGTCATTGTTATTATAAGAAATTAATGGAGTGATACTTCGAGATGGTGAGAATATTCTGTTCCCCAAGAAACATTCACTCAAAATGTTCAACATCCTTTGACAGCCCTCGCTATAATCAGTTACTATATTTGTGGTTGCAAAAGGTGGTTTATTTAACTCTGTAGGTTTTAGCTAATATTTTTTCAGCCCTCTCTCCATCTTGCTTTCTCTTTTTACCTTTTCCTTGCTCTTTTCCTTTTCTTTATGTTTTTGAGCATTTCTGGGGACTCATGGAGTCTTTTGTATTTTGTTTATTGTCATCTTTTATTTTTTCAGTGCTTTTATTGTCTACATTTGGCCAGTGAAAATCTCCTTTTGACATATCCAATTAACTCATTCTTTCTTTTTCTCCCCTTTCTTCTTCCTCCTCTCCTCCTCCTCCTCCTCTTCCTCCACCTCCTTCTCCTCCTCCTCCTTCTTCTCCTTCTCTGTTTTGTTTTGTTTTTGTTTTTTGCACTTCCCTGATAGCACAACAAGATATTTCAAGCTCAACTTGTACTTTCTCTAACCTAGTCCTAGTATTAGGCATTTGCCCATGGAACTCTAGTTTCTAGAGAATTGTATTTATTTAGAAATCAAGATCTCTAAGATTATTGTGTCTATTGTTACTGAAGTCTTTTTTTTTTTTTTTTTTTTTTGAGACGGAGTCTGGCTCTGTCACCCAGGCTGGAGTGTAGTGGCACGATCTCGGCTCACTGCAAGCTCTGCCTCCCAGGTTCTGGCCATTCTCCTGCCTCAGCCTCCCGAGTAGCTGGGACTACAGGCACCCACTACCACACCTGGATAATTTTTTGTATTTTTAGTAGAGAGAGGTTTTCACTGTGTTAGCCAGGATGCTCTCGATCTCCTGACCTCGTGATCAGCCTGCCTCAGCCTCCCAAAGTGCTGGGATTACAGGCGTGAGCCACCACGCCTGGCGTGTTACTGAAGTGTTATGCTTCTAGACAACTTAACTCAGTAGACCTAAGAAATACTGCATAAGATCACAAGATTAAACTGATACCTCCAAATCCAATCCAGTACTGAAGAGTTTTCTCCCCCTCTTCCCAATTACTTCCGTACTCCTAATTTAATCACAGTGAAAATCCTGGCTCCAAACAGTAAATATAGTTATATAGGTGCTCAATTCTAAAATTTATACAAAAGGATACATAAATACTACAGCAAGTTAATAATTCAATTCACAATAAACCTATTAAGAAACATTCAAAATTTCATTTTTGTTTTACTTTATGTCTAATTCTAAATTTGTACAATTGGAGCACTATGTTCAAAAATCACATGTGTTTTCCAAGGATTATATTATCAATTTCATATAAGGCAAGGTTCCTTTATTTTTGTTTACATCCATATTTAGGATTTTCATGTTTATTTTGCATTTACTTTTATTTTTAATATATAAAGTTACAACCTAGTTCACAAACCAACATTATATTACATAGGCAGGTTTACTGATTTACTTAGAGAAGACTTGCTCCCATCCATTCAACTCCACCATTACCAACTTCCCAACTCTCCACATACCCATTTTCAATTGTTTCTGGCTTATATTGTAAGTTTCTTTTTGAGAAAAAAGTCAAGTTCTTATTTTCTCTCTTTATTAAACCTGCGTTTTTCAGCCTGCTTTGCTTTATAAAACTATATTCTTATCAGTTCAGTTCATAGAGATATTCTTCAATCTTTAAGCTGCTTATTACTCTATTGTATGTATTTATAATAGTTATTCAATCCATCTTTTGCAGTTGAGCACTGAGGTTATTTTCTATATACCGCTATTCAAAAATCTGCTGCAATAAATAACCTTGTGCGTCTATAGTTTTGTACTGGTGAATGTGTATTTTCAAAGTAAATTGTATTGCTGACTCAAAGGGTAAATGTAGATGTAATTGCGTTACATAGTGCCAAGTCCCCTTCTCCTTAATGTTAGAACATTCTGCATTCCATCAAAAATAAATGAGAGTGATCTTTTATTGACAAACATATTTCTCATTGTTTTAATCATTTCCTATGACAGCAAGCAGAGTGTCTGCAATTTAGTGGCAATTAAAAGCATGATTCTCATTGTAGATACCTTCACCATTTGCATCTAAGTATTTTCCAACAGGATGAGAAGCAAATTGTATATAATTTTTTATTTAAAGTTTTTTAGAGCCATATTAGGGAGAGAATAAATGAACTTGGTAACAAATTTGATAGCATTCTTTCAAGTATCAGGCAGCATTTTAAAACTTATCTGCCAATGAGTATTTTCTCCAACCACATAGGAATTCAATGAAAATCTTGGTGTTGTGGTCTGTAAATCCCTGTACCTTTGATCATACATGTAAGAATATGGTAAGAATATGGTAATAATCATGTGTTAATTCTAGAACCAGGATTTGAAAATAAACTGAGAAATGAGGACAAGAAATCTCCAAGGAACACACAACCACCCTCCTACCTTTTTGTTAGAAGTGACCGAGGGGACACAGGTCACAAAATGCTGCTGCTTAAGAAATCCACTTTCTATTAATGAGTGAAGGGGTAAGCTATTCCAGTTGAGAAGCTAACAGTGTATGTTATGCTTAGGACTAAATGCCAAAGTAAACTAAACACGCATTAAATAGTAGTACCTTCAAACTTTCATACTGTCCCAAAACCAGAGCTAAACACAGTTTTGACTTCCATCTCCTCGAGCAGTTTCATTTATACTTCTTAGTTGTTCTATTGAATTAGAAAAGAAAAGATAAGATCATTAATTATGATATCCTAGCTGTTGACAATCTGCCATGATTAACCAATACTCCTAACATGAGTTTGCTGCATTGGTCACAAGCACTGAATAAATATTTATCAGAGTGTCCTGGATAAGTCTTTTATTAGAACAGTGGTTTAAAAACTATTTTAAAATGTGTTACATTTGTATTTTTACTACTATGTGAATCTGTTTTTCCATTCACATTCAAATACTAATCGATGGTGTATATTCTTAGGAAATGTTGCTGTTCGTATTGGTTAATTCACAACTAACCAGGTGGTGCAAATTCAGATTATATGTTCAATTACTTTAGTATATTGTTTGCCTTCAGTACTTGTCATCAACCAAATTTTTTTTGTTTTATATGTGCAATGATTTTTGTGGCAATTATGTTGCCATGAATCACTATGATATCAACCTTCCCAAACGTTTTCCCTGTGTTATATCACTTAACCCATTAATTTGTAACTTTCAACTACAGTCAAATATTATAACAGTAAATGCCCTGAGAACAACTTATATTTTTCTCAGTGAGCAAATAACTTAAATCTGAGGAACAGAGCAAAGTTATGCTACTCTAAATAAATCCCAATGTCATGTTAGTGGACACAACATAAAGTGAAAATAACCAAATGTGATGCATTTGCCTCCTTCCTCTCCAAGGTACTCTTGTTCTGAATAGTAACAGGCACGTTTTTCATGAAAATCTTTATTTTTTTTTAAAGATAATTTCTAAAACAATTTTCTTCCAAAAATATTAACTTCAATCAAATTCTATTATACATTTTAGCTATCAATTCATGTCTTTAAAGTAAGGTTTCAAAAATAATGTCTTTTAATAAAAAAATTCACTGTATATTTTATGATTGTTTTACTATCCCTTTGCCAACAGCTCCCTCTATGTTCCATAACACAGATACTTCCTGTTCATCCTCTGGAATACACTCTTAGAAAAGACCTTAAATAATTCAGTATTTTATAGGAGAATACCAGGAATATAGATTTTTCGATGCCCCTATTTTCAGAAGTGTGCCTTTTTGTTTAAACTAGCCTTTTATTGTTTTTGTTCATTTTTAAAAGATTGATTCACTTAACTCTAATTTTAATTACATTTTATACATACAACTATCTTAAGTAGAAAGAACTGGGATCATGGAGGCTGACATAATATACTAACATATTTGACAAGTTTCCTTTCACTGGAAATTATGTGTATTCCCTGTTTATGTCAATATTTCACTAGTAGGATAAAATTAAGCTGGGTTGACATTTGAAATGAAATATGGTAAGGAGGAGGACATTCTGTTAAAACAAAGCGTAAGTATCAGTTAGTGGAAAAAGCTGACAGCCAACCCAGAGGCCACCCCTAATCTAACTAAGCAATTATGGAAGGCTGATAATTTTGAGTGGGAAAAAATGCAATTAAAACAACGATCTGTGAAATAAAATTTCACAATTGTTTTCTTATGTTCAATAGTATCAACTCCATGAAACAATAACTGCCAAACCACACTTCTTGCAGCTTTGTTAATTACTCCCTGCTCTCCTTTCTGTGGCCTTCAGAATTCTTAACAGTATAACCAAAGAGCCACAGGGTTTGCATATTAGATAAAAGCTACTAAGTTATGTTAATATCTCCCTGCTGGATAATATATTTTAAAATTTTGCTGAAGCAACTGTGCTAAATTTTTGATATAATAGTTTGGAAGTTTATGCGCCATGATCAAACTAGCTTGTAAAACTATTTTATGCTGGCTATATATAGATATTAATTTATAGCTTAAAGTTAATTTCAAGCTATTCCATCCCCGTTTATCAAGATTCCAATGTGATGTCTGATAAGGAACTTGTTCTAGATTACTTGATTACACGGAAATATATATATTTAAATTATATTTACATATAAAGATATATGTATATGCATATGTATATTATGTATGTATATATGTGTGTATACATATACATATAATTATGTATGTGTATACATATATACCTACACATACACACACACGTGTAATGATTTTTGTGGCAATTTTATATATATATATATATATATATATGCATTGTACCTAAGTGGGATAGAAATTATAGAAATTTGATTATTATAAAACAAATATCTGTACCCACATGGAATGCATATTAGAGCACCTCATTTTCTTACTTAAAATATTTTTCACAAAACCCTAATTAAAGAGGTATCATTCTTTCCATTTTTAAAACTGGTAAATTGAAGCTCAGAAAGTTTAGATAATTTACTTAAGTTACACAGCTAATGTATGTCACAGTTGAAATGTGTCATACATTTGCCTGATTCCTAAGCTAGGATTCTTAACATTCCTGTGATATGGTCTCCTTTTCCAGTTGGCCCCTAAATGTGGTGCAAATGTTATTGGGAAAACACACCATACATGTTATTTGCAAAATATATGGTATATGATCTTTGTAAATTACTTTGTTCAAACAAAATTTTACTAGACTGAAAGATTATTGTCATGATTAGTTGAAAGGCTGCTGTCTCAAGTATAAAAATGAAATTTACAAATAAAAAACATCAACATTCAAAAATCTCAAGAGGCTGGGCATAGTGGTTCATGCCTATAATCCCAGCACTTTAGAAGTCCAAGGCAGGAGGATCACTTGAGGCCAGAAGTTCAAGACCAGCATGGGCAACATAGCAAGACTCTATCTCTAAAAAACAAACAAACAAAATCTCAGTAGTGAGGCCAAGAAATATGAACAGAGAATACACAGAATAAGAAATATAAGATCTTATCAACAGAGCGACATACCAGTAGTCCAAGAACAATAACTAAATAAGATGTTACATATTGTTTACCTACTGGCATAACATTTTTATAGATTTAGAAAAGCTTGTGTTTGTGAGGATACAGAGGAAAAGAATCTTATACAGTGATGACAGAATTACATATTATATAAACCATTTGGGAGGACTGTAATACATTTTAACTCAAGTCTACTTTTAGTAATCTATCTCATAAATATGCAAGAAAATATGTACCAAGATGCATATTACAGTTTTATTTGTAAGAACCGGCTCAACTTGTTGAAATTTGGAAAATGTTTAAAGAAGATACTGATCCTCCACGTTGCAGAATCAAAGAATGGAATGGGTAGAATGTAGAAACGTTGAACCAAATTCATAATGTTAAAAAAACAGAAATAACCTTAATAAAGTGTATAGGATATGACTTTGCTTCAAATATTAGTCACAATGGTTAGTCATAGGCAATGGGCGCTGGAAAGGATACAGGAAATATGAGGAGGTTTCCTTACATCGAACTTTATTTAATTATGTATTTTAAAAACTTTCAAGTATATATATATATATTTTTTCTATTTGTTAAAAATCAATAACTTTTTAAAGTTGTGTTTTTTGGTTTTTTTTTTTTTTTTTTTTTTGAGAATTTGTCTCTTCCCCTGAGCTAAGAGTAACACAGGTAAAGCAAAAAAAGTTCAAAAGAAAGCAACAGAGTTAGGTGTACTTTCTACTTATTCTAAGTTATGTCTATTTATCTAAGATTACAACAGAGCAGAAGAAAAACCTGTTTAGAAAAAAATCGTGGCAGTGTGAATTTGAAAGCATTCCTTCTCCATAATACAAAATAAATGACGTTGTATAATTAAGGAAGGTAAGTTTAACATATAACAGATAAAGTACCTTTTTGGAAGTGAAAATGCATTATCATCTCAACCACAGGAGAATATGTAATTCAAGTGTTGTAGGAAACTCTAGAAAAGTAAGTGATATTTGAGCTATCACCAATGTAAATAAAAGAGTAAGTCAGTTACAAAAATAAAACAATCAAGACATACCTAAATGCTAAATTTCTTTACCTCTTTTATTAATCCCATCTCTTCTTCATTCTTTTCATATATAACATTCCAAAGAAATGTATGCCTTCTTAAATCTCAAGATTTCCTCAAGAGGCTCTTCTGTCTAGAGACTCTAATGCTCCCCAGACACTCTGTTAGGAATCATTTTCCTCTAGGTTAGGCTACCTAGAGGCTTCCTAACCTAGAGGAAAATGATTCTCAAATTCTCAGGGGCTTACAATTAACACATGCTTATTTTTTGCTCCTGCTCCATGAGGGCAGTTGTCCTGGGTCCTGTGGGTTTGCAGGCAGGGATCCAGAAGTTTTAGCATTTTAGAATCCAAGCTGGAGGAATTGCCACTGCGTGGAACATGCTGTTCTCATGGTTGACAGCGTAAGTGAATAAACCTCCAGGTTAAATAATAGCATTTAAAACTTTTGCTTTGATGTAGCAAATGTCATGTCCACTCATCCCATTGGCCAGAGTCTATCCCATGACCCAGGGAAGCCACTGACTGAGAAAGCATGAAAGGCAGGGAAGATGAGTATAATTATGAACGTATCTTACTATCTATGGTTGTTATTGTATTATAATAGAACAAGTTGATCACATTTTTGTTATTGTCGACTTTTTTCAGTCTCTTAAAGGGTATATATAAATCACTCCAGTGGTCAAGGGGCTGGCCTTGGTCAGATGAAGCACACACAAATGCAAACACACACAAAGTCAATACACAGTTATCGGGAGCCCGTTTCCACCTTTAGCATGACAAAGATGTTGAATAACAAACATCCAGATAACTAAAGGATGCCTTTTAATTAGTGTTGGTAGTGCTGATTAACTAGAGGCAAGTTTTAAATGAACTCAGTTTGTGTTCAGTGAATAAGGACTTGGAAGGAAACTCATCTGCAGACGTTCTCTCTTGTGAATCCAGGCTTGTTTTTAGCCTACCTGTAAATCCTCAGCTACAGTCACTATTTGCTGTGTATTTCTTGGTAAAAGCTATCATTACCCATTTTCAGTGTGAGACAACTTGCATATCCCATTGATAACTCAAACACAATTGTCAAAAACAGAAATTTCAAACCTAAATAGTGAATATAAAAATTGCTGAATGGTATCAATATTTTAAATTACATAATGAATTACAGTTCAAAGTCATACATTTGTCTTTCTCATTCTCCTTGACCTAAGACCAATGAATTAAAACTTAGTCATGACTATAAAACATATGAAAGGGTTCAAACTGGAGATGTGAACAAATCCAACACCTTGAGCTTTTAATTTAAAAAAGGAGAAAAAAATTATACAAATGAAAAGGGCTGCTGATACCAAAAAACTTCCCCAGTAAAGTAAAACTTTTAAAGTTTAATTTTCCAGAAAACTGTGACAAAAAATGGAAGGTTTGGGGGATATCAGTAAAGCAGGGGGGAGTC
The DNA here is from genome assembly GCF_000951045.1 of Mandrillus leucophaeus. Lineage (NCBI taxonomy): Eukaryota > Metazoa > Chordata > Mammalia > Primates > Cercopithecidae > Mandrillus > Mandrillus leucophaeus. The sequence continues at coordinate 5,884,660 of NW_012101476.1, forward strand.
TCTGACCTTTTCTATTTTCCCCTCTGTGGCTTACACTGTGTTAAGAATGATAATCAATTTTAGTAAATATTCGGAAGCCTACTGAAATGAATGTGAAAGAGAAATGATGTAGTTAAAAGTTATATTAGTTACTCTAAAGGAATTAAAGTTTAATATGACATTTATTGATCAATAAATGCTGACTAGGAAATTGTCTTGGAAATTGAAAATAATTGTTACCTCTTCCAATTCACTTAACTCATATAGCTTGGACTGGTAGTAGATATGGGAGGTCTGATGCCTGGCTAGAAGCAGCAATGTGGAACCTCATCAATAAAAACTGTTGAGGCTCAATTTATGTAGCTGTATCTTCAGCTTTTGTTTACCTGAAAGAGAAATCAATTTTTTCTGAGTTATAGGGAAGGAGAAAAGAAGTTAGCTTCAGTTATCTCTTCAGAGAACTTGTTTCTGTGATCTCTTCAAATACTATGAGCTGTGACCCACTCCTACACCTTCCCCCACACAAGTCACATGGCACAGCAAGGGTGAAACCAAAGTCAGAGTTATAATGAGAGATCTAGTGGGCTTTTTTTTAGATGCAATTATACATGCAAGTGAAATCAAGACGTTACACTTTAACGATAGAAGCACCACATTCAAATCAAGACGTTACACTTTAACGATAGAAGCACCACCTTCAAAGTCCAGAAAATAAGAGTCAAAAGTTGAAGACAAGAGAAGGAAGTTGAGTGGAGCTTAATGTAATTGTTGAGTACACGGTTTTGTTTCCTTCTCTTGGGCTTTTTTTTTTTTTTTTTTTTTTTTGTAGATGGAGTTTGCTTTTGTTGCCTAGGCTGTATATAGTGCAATGGGGCGATCTTTGCTCACCGCAGCCGCTGTCTCCCAGGTTCAAGAGATTCTCCTGCCTCAGCCTCCTGAGTAGCTGTGGTTACAAGCATGCACCACCACACATGGCTATTTTTGTATTTTTAGTAGAGATGGGGTTTCTCCATGTTGGTCAGGCTGGTCTCAAACTCCTGACCTCAGGATATCCACCTACCTTGGGTGATCCAACCGCTTCAGCCTTCCAAAGTGCTGGGATTACAGGCATGAGTCACCACTCCTGGCTGGGCTGTTTTTAATAAAACCTATCTAAACTTTGCTACTCAAACCGAAAAGCCTCTTAAAATTTACTGGGACTTCCTCCCAACAGTTTAGCTAGGGTGGTTCAGCAATGGTAGAGGTAGAATCAGACATAAGTGGATTGAAGTGTACATTTCAATTTGAAAATTGAAAAACAAACAAACGTGGAACACATGAATGTAGAATACTCTTCTGAGTGGTTTAAATAAAAGGAAAAGGGAAAGTTTTATGTATGTGTGAAACTGAGAACGGTGCCAAGTTTTATAGCAGGCACAGACTTATAAGAGGTGTCTTTTAGAATAGAAGGGATATAAAAGGTACTTTTTGTTTTTACCCTACCCGCCCTCCCTTACTTTACTCAAGCTGTATAACCTTTCTTAATATCCTTTGAACATGTCAACTATATCTGCCTACCTGGGACTAGGCTAAGAGAAAAGATGTTTGAGAAGGAGACTTAGAAGATGTAGGAAAAAGGGGAGATGTGCTGATGAATTATGCCCTTGGCTTCTGTCTGCTGCTGGGGTCAAAGAACACGAAGCCATATTTGGTGTCTCTCTGTGGTTTACAGTTCACCGCATCTGGTATGTCAGAAATGATTAGTATTACCTTCAAAATAGATCCTGAATCTTACTACTTCTCACCGCCTCCAGTGCTAACATTTTAGCAATACCAACATTTCTCACTTTTTTGACTAGTGCTGTAGCCTCTTCATTGACTTCTGTACATCTGTGCCTGGCTTTTGCAAATCTTTTACTCCATATATGGTCTTAGCTAAAGTAGATCCTGTCATTTCTCTTTTCAAAACACACAGTATCTTTGCATCATACTTAGAAAAAATAGTTCACCAAGGCAATATAATCCTTGCTCATCTCTCCAGGTTCTTTTTGTTTTAACCCTACCTGCCCTCCCTTACTTTACTCAAGCTGTACGACCTTTCTTAATATCCCTTGAACATGTCAGCTACATCTGCCTTAGTCTGTTGAGGCTGCTAAACACAATAGCATAAACTGGGTGGCTTATAAACCACAGAAATTTGTTTATTACAATTCTGCAGGGTGAGGATTCCAAGATCAAGGCACCAGCAGATTCTGTGTCAGTGCAGGCCAGCTTCTTGGTTCATAGATGACGACTTCTAGCTGTGTGCTCACATGGTGGAAGGGATTAGCTAGCTGTGTCCTCTTCAAAGAAGGGCATTAGTTCATTAATGAGGATTCCATCCTCATGACCTAGTTACCTCTTAAAGGGCCCTCCTCCTAGTACCATGACATTGGTGATTTGATTTCAATGTATGAATTTTAGGTGCACACAAACATTCAGACCATAGCAACATCGTAACACAGACTTTTCACATTTATTAGTCCAAGAGCCTATATAGCCACATAACTTATCCCTCCATTCATTCAAGATTTTATACAAATAGATTTTCAGAGAGGATTTCTCTGAATAGAGAGGGTAATCTCTATCGTCTTACACAGTTTTATTTTTTATAGTACTTATCACTACCTGACATTTTAATGTGTTTATACTGTAACATGATTGGTATTTACTATCTATGTGGCTCTACTAAGAGCAATACACTTTTGTTTAGTATTTGACCAAATGCTTTCTGCCTAGATGTTTATGCAATAAGAAGGCTACCTTAAAGAAAAAAATAAAAATCCAAATAAAATGTTATAAAAATAAATATTTATTTAAAACAAAATTGTAAAGAACAAACTTTACAATTTTTTTGTTTGGTTCTATCAATGTCTAATTTATGATCTATAAAATTCACTAATTTTAAGTGCATCATATGAATTCTGACAGTTGTAAACTCTCCCAACATCCCACACAATCACAATATAAAACATATATATCACCCCCCAAACTGTCTTTTATTGTCAATCACCTCCCCCAACTCCCAGGCAGTAGCAAACACTGATCAATGGTCAATCACTATAGTTTTGCCTTTTCAAGAATTTCATATAAGTGGAATCAAATAGTATGTAGACTTTTATGACCATCTTCTTTACTTAGTATGTTCAAGATTATAGTGTGGCATAGATGAGTTGTTCTTTCCTTTTCATTGATACTTGCATTTCGTTATATGCATATACCGTATATATTTTTTGCCATCCATCAGTTGGTGGGCATTTGAAACTTTCTAGTTTAAGGCTGTTACAAAGTACCATTGAACATTCGTTTGTGAGTTTTTGTAAAGATAAACATTTTCATCTGTGGAGTTGTGCTGCTGTATCATATGATAAATGCATGTTTAACTTTATGATAACATCCAATTGTCTTCCAAAATGACTGTGTGATTTTGTGTTCATACTAGGAGCGATTGAGTGTTACAGCTCTACTGTGTCCTCACCAGACCTTGATATCATTAGCCTTTATAGTTTTTGTCATTCTAGTAGGTATGTAGAGGCTCACTGTGGCTTAAATTTGCATTTTTCTTATGACCAATGATGTTGAACATTTTCCCTGTGGTATTTTCCATGCATTTATCTTCTTTGGTGATGGGTCTATTGAAGCCTCTTGACAATGCTAGTATTAATATTCATAAATATAATAATCTGTTGTCTGTCTAGAAACATGTCTCTTTATCAATATATATTCCAAGAACAATTTCTCTCTGTATAGACAGAGAGCCATAGGGCTTGGTCTTTTATTATCTTAGCAGCTTCTTTTGAAGATAGAAAATAATTTAATTGGATAAAGTAAATTTTATCACATTTTCTCTAAAAGAAATACATCTAATACAATGCCTAATACAATGTCCCAAGTAATTTCTTCTATGATTTTTCTAGATATTTTACAGTTCTAGCTCTCCTATTTAGAAACAGATCTTGAAAATAATTATTGTATGTTTTTAGGTAAGTAATAAGGCTTAATTACTTTTCTGCCTATGATTATTCCATTTTCCCAGCATTATCTGTTGAAGGATTACTCTTTTCTCATTGAATTGCCTGGGTACTTTTGTTGAAAATCAAATATATGGGTGGATCTGTTCCTGGACTTCCTATTCTGTTCTATTGATCTATTCATCTGTCTTATTCTCATATCACACTGTTGTATGTATTGTTACTTTATAGAAAATCTTGAAATCACATAGTTTAAGTCCTCCATCTTCATTCTTTTAAATATTTTTCTATTATAAATCTTTCAAATTTCAATATGTGTTTAGAATCAGGCTGTCAATTTATTTTTTTAAAAAAGCTCATTGCAATTGATTGGGATGGTTTCGAATCTATGGATTTGGTGCTTTAATATTTGGTCTCCCAATGCATAACATGGAATATCTCTGTATTATCATTTCATTAATATCTCTCAGCAATGTTTTGTTGTCAGTGAAGAGATCACATGTATAGCTTGATAATTTATCTCTATGTGTTTAACAGTTATGGGTGCTATTGTAAATGGTATCTTTAAACATTAATTTCTGATCTTTCATTGCAAGTATACACAAATGCAATTTATTGGCATTGTATTCTACTAGTTGACTAGACTAAATGTTTTCCTAGAAGCTTTTTTTGTAGGTTTTGTAGGATTTTATTCACAAATAATAAACATAGTTTTATCTTTGTATCAGTTTCTGAGGGCTGTCCTAACAAAATACCACAAACTGGGTGTCTTAAGACAACAGAAATTTACTGTCTTACAGCTCTGGAGGCTAGAAGCCCCAAATCAGGCTTTCAGCAGAGTTGGTTCTGCCTAAGAGCTATGAGCCCCAGACATTCCTTGTCTTCTAAAGTCATCATTCCAATGTTTTGTCTTCACGTGGTCATCTTCTTATAAGGACTGCAGTCAAATTGGAATAGAGGTCTACCTCAGTCCAGCATAAGCTCACTTCAACTAATTACACCTGCAATTACCCTATTACCAAATAAGATCATATTTCAAAATACGAAGGGGTTTAGAATTATTTTTCATTCTCAAATTTTGTTTGCTTCTCTCATCAGTTTCTTAGAGTTTAAGATGTACAATTGACCCTTGAATAATGCAGGGGTTAGAGGTGCCAATGCCCCCTTGCAGCCGAAAATCCACATATAACTTTTGACTTTTCAAAATGTAACTAATAGCCTGCTATTGACCTTACCAACAACAAACATATGATTAACACATATTTTGTATGTTATATGTATTATATACTGTACTCTTACAATAGTGTAAACTAAAGAAAATGTTATTTAGAAAATTATAATGTAGAGAAAATATATTTACTATTCATTAAATGGAAACAGATTGTTATAAAGGCCTTCATCCTTTTTTTACATTGAGTGGGCCAAGGAAGAGGAAGAAGAGGAAGGGTTGGTCTTGCTGTCTCATCGGTGGCAGAGAAGGAAGAAGTCCGCATATGAATGGATCCGTGCAGTTCAATTCTGCTTTGTTCAAGGGTCAACAGTATTTACCACTAGCTATTTTAGTGTAAATTTTGTCTTTACTCTTTAAGAATTTTCAGCGAAGGGATCATATTTTTCTTTCTCTCCATTGGATTTAGTAGCTCACTCATTATGTGGTGTGCAGTCGACGTACTTGTTGATGGGATAATGGAGATATGGACAGGTGAAGGTAAAGAACCACTGCTTTAGCCCTATAATTAGTCCTAAGTATCATTGATTTACATTGAATACTGGAAGAAAAAAATGTTATAATAATGTGATGTCATCAGAATGGTGAAATAAGTTGGAGTCTTGAAGGTATATGAGCATTTTCAGCACAAACGTTCTCTTCCTATTCAACTGAATCGCTTAAGGTTTGCTAAACTCAGTTATGGGAAATATATCAGACAACATTGGAAGACCAATTCATACACAGACGCTAACACATTTTACAAAACAAGTCCTGGTATTTTTAAAGCTTTCTGGGCTTCTAATGTATCCATGCATCATTCTCTCCTAGACATTTTACATCACAATATCCTTTATTCTTTCATTGTGAGACTATTTGTTACACCCATAATTTGGTGCTGTGTCCTTTAATCTATTGTTCTCAGTATTTTCACATTATAATTTTCTACTCCCTTTTCTCCTTATTATATTAGTCGACCTTCCTACATTGGTGGATTAAAACCATTATGCATGTGAAATTTATAGCAATTACTGCTTTGAGTGTTAATAAGTATTTATTCTGGCTTTATTAGGAATAATGTTATGATGATAAGTTACAGAAATGTGTGAATTGGTAATAGGGCCTCACAAAATAAAGTGTTTGGAAGTATTGCCAAAAGCAAAAGTAAACATAGATAGTTTCTTTTAAAATTCCTTGCTAAAATAAACATATAAAAATTGTTAAATAAAAGTACTAAGGCAAGTTTTCAGTTACAGTGACAGAGTAAGAAAGATTTTTTAGAATGATATTCATGCTATCATTTCTGAGTAAAAATTGTTCTAAAACCCTGAAATGAACTTTCATTGTGTTTGCTTTTCTGTAACAGAATATTCCACAGCCCTAGCTTAGAATAACTATGGTTCTTTTTCTTTCCCCTAGAGATACTAGATAAATGGCTCTAACAGACAGAGTCAGTTTGTTCCATGACCTAAGACCATGCTCGGATACACAGGTTACCAAAAAGGTCATACTTACATCCAGGTACAGGACTTTCAGTCATGTACATGAATAGCAATTGGTCTCAGAATCAATAAAAGGCAAGGCTGGTGACAAAGGTGATGGAGCTGGAGGAAAATAACATGATGACCAGCCTTAGAGCAAGTCAGCTGTTGTATGTGAGGATTTCCCTTCAAATGAAGTGTTTGATTAGGTAGCCTAGTCAGACCCCAGTGGCAACCAGGATGCCAAGGTATCTGTCAATAAGCATGCACATCTCCAGTTTCCAAGAATTCTGTGACAAAAGACACACAATGCTTGTTCAATTACTGAACTAGATAATGGTTTTAAAATTTTGAGCTCAGAAACTAAAATCTGGGAGATTTCTATTTTGTCCTTCGCTACCAACTACTGTGAGTTCTTCACTGAGCATTTGAACCTCATTGTGTGTTGGTTTCTTAATATGTATGATGAAAATGATAATGTTGAACAATTCCTGAGGGCCTGGCAATTAATTAGCATTTATAAAATGCTTTAAAGAGAGGTGCTTGTGAGAGCAAACTATTTAATGTAAACCAATAGAAGGCTGATCAGTATGCCATCTGAATGAGAGCTCTGTATCCACTGAAATAGCTGGAACTGATAAAAGTGACAGTTGGAACTTAAAAATAAAAGTTTTAAAATCCTGCAATTAATCCAGAATTCTCAGGACTCACAGATAGCTAATTATCATGACTTTGCTCTTCAAAGCACATTGTAGCAAGCTCTAAGTTTTATTCTGATCATTCTTTTCAGTGGTTTGGCTTCTATCCATAACAGAAAGAGCAAAATAAAAGATCATCCAATCACTCAGCTGCAATAATCCTTGTATCCACCAACAGTGATTTAAAAATATGTATTTGAGAGAAGGTTAGGCAGGTGGAAGAAGAGAAACTGATCTCAGTGATAAAGAGGTGGACCAAAAAAAGATAGGAAGATGACTTCCTGTTTCAGACAGGAGGGTGGCATATAAAGGGTGGAAGAGCTGGCACCAAGCTTAGTAATTAACACACACACACACAAACATGACACACTGTGAGTCAGCAGGTTGGGTCCAAATAGCCTGAGAAAGAACATTCTGTATGTACCCCACCTCTCTTCCACATTGTCTTCAGCAAATAATTGCCTGCTGTGTTGCCACCAGGGAGAAGGGAGGCAGCAACGCCACCTAAAAATGAAAGCAACGCCAGAGGAGCACCATCTGTAGCCTGCAGGAGGGCAGTGCTTATGACCACAGACAGGTGGATTGACTGACCCTGACAGTCCCCTCCTGCCTTCTTCTGCATTTTGGACATGCAGGCTCTTTACAAAAATAGGGCCCACAGATACATCAAAAAGTTGTTTGTGTCTTGGGAAGAGTCCCAAAAGCCATTCCTTGATCAAAGAGGATGGGGCAACCTGGAGAGTGGGTGAATAGAAATTAACTCTATCAGCCTGGAGTCAAACTCCCTTCCACCACATCCATCCTCGAAAACCAAGAGAAAACATTGATTTCCAGGGCAGCTCAGGGGCCTAAGAGAAGAAAGGTTTATAAAGAAAATGAGGAGTGTAACTGCAGGGTTTATGCACTATAAAGCAAAGATCACAAGTGGGGTTGCCCATGCCAGTGTAACCAGAATACATTCAATAAAACAGGAATCTCGCTGGGTGCTATGGCTCATGCCTATAATCTCAACAATTTGGGAGGCACTGATGAGAAGATGACTTGAAGCCAAGAGTTCAGCACCTGCCTGGGTAATGCAATGAGACCTCATCTTTAAGTTTCAAAACTAGCCAGGCATGGTGGCCCACACCGGTAGCCCCAGCTACTCAGGAAGTTAAGGTGGGAGGATAGCTTGAGCTCAGGAGATCAAGGCTGCAGTGCGCCGTGATTTACCGCTGCACTCCAGCTTGGGCAACAGAGCAAGATGCTGTCTCAAAAAATTTTTTAAAAAGAAAGAATCTAAAGTAGCATGATAAATCTTATCAAAAACATAAAAGAGTTATTACACATACTAAGCAGAACTGAACTGAAAAAAGAAGTGAAATGGATATACAAAGTATAAATGTCAAAATATATGAAATAACATGTAGGATGTGCTGAACAGAAGAGCGAATATACTCAAAAAAATAAGATAGTGACCTACATCAAACACACTCTCACAAAAGACATCAGAAATAGATGAAAAGAGAAAAAGAATGGAAGACAAGTTAAAAGACATGACAAAGTAAAGTAAAAATAATGTTTCATTCCGGGAGCTCGAAGGAGTAAAGACAGTGAAAGGGAAGACGAGAAATATTTAAAAATATGAAACTAAAGAAATACGTAACATCAGACTGAAAGGGTTGAGAGTGCTAAAGATAATTGCTAACACAAGATACATTCTAGGGAAATGTAAGCACACAAGTCCAAGAAAAAAAAAAAAAAAAACTCTAAAATGTTCTAGAGAAGAAGAAACAAGAGAGCAAAATTATATTAATATCAGTTTTCTCGAGATCATGCATCCAAATAGAAACTCTGTGTTTACTGAAGAGAATTAGAAGGCAACGGAACTGTAGCTTCAAAATATTTAGGTGAAATGGATAAAGACTTTTGAATCTATAACTTTATCATCAACTGATGCATATTTTCTTGTGCACCACTTGTGTGTGTTTTTTATTCCATTCTGACAATCTCTGTCTTTAAATTGATGTGTGTGTGTGTGTGTGTGTGTATAGAGAGAGAGAGACGGAGTCACACGCTGTCACCAGGCTGGAGTTCAGCAGCATGATTGCGGCTCACTGCAACCTCTGCCTTCCAGGTTCAAGTGATTCCCCTGCCTCAGCCTCCTGAGCAGCTGGGACTACAGGCGTGCGCCACCACACCCACCTAGTTTTTGTGTTTTTAGTAGAGACAGGATTTCACCATGTTGGCCAGGCTGGTCTCAATCTCCTGACCTTGAGATCTGCCCACCTCGCCCTCGGAAAGTACTGGGATTACAGATGTTAAATTGGTATATGTAAACATTCACATTAACAATTCTTATCAATATATTTGGTTTAATACCTATCATGTCTTTAACTGTTTTCTTTTTGTTACATCATTACACTTGTCCTCTGTTTCTCTTTTCTTCCTTTTCTGCTTTCCCTGGTTTTAAGTGAATATCTCGCATGATCTATTTTAACCCTCTCATAGCATATCAATTGTTCCTTTAAAAAATTTGTTAGTGTTTGCCCTCGAGGTTCTAATAGACATTGTTAAGTCATCTAAGTCCACTTTAAAGTAAAAATATACGGTTTCACGTTTCCTCCATTTTCATGGAGAATTCCAAGTTATTCCCATCCATTATAACATTGCTGTCTCTAATTTCCGTTATCCAGATGCAGTAGTCACACAATATATAGTTGTTATTATGACTTTGAAAGAAGAGTTCAGATGAATTAAGATTTAGGAAAGGCCGGGCGCGGTGGCTCAAGCCTGTGATCCCATCACTTTGGGAGGCCGAGACGGGCGGATCACGAGGTCAGCAGATCGAGACCATCCTGGCTAACCCAGTGAAACCCCGTCTCTACTAAAAAATACAAAAAACTAGCCGGGCGAGGTGGCGGGCGCCTGTAGTCCCAGCTACTCGGGAGGCTGAGGCAGGAGAATGGCGTAAACCAGGGAGGCGGAGCTTGCAGTGAGCTGAGATCCGGCCACTGCACTCCAGCCTGGGCGACAGAGTGAGACTCCGTCTCAAAAAAAAAAAAAAAAAAAAAAAAAAAAAAAGATTTAGGAAAATAAAATATGTTTTTCCCCATTCATTTCTTCTCCTTATCCAACAGTCTTCTATTTATTTATTTATATAAATCTGTGTGGTCTAAATGTTTATGTTCCCTCAAAATTTGTATATTAAAATCCTAACCCTCAAGGTGATGGTATTAGGCAGAGGGGCCTTTGGGAAGGTAATCAGGTCATGATGGCAGAGCTCTCACGAATGGGGTTTTTACCCTTATAAAATAGGCCAAGGAAGCTCCTTCCCCCTTCCCTCTTGTGAGGATACATCTAGAAATTGCCATCTATGAAATAGAAAGCAGGCCTTCACCAGACACCAAATCGGTGGGCATCTTGAATTTGGATGTCCCAGACTTCAGAAGCATGATAAATAATTTTTTTTGTAAGCTACACAACTTATGGTAGTTGATTATAGTCGCTGAAACGGACTAACAAACTGATTTTCTGACTTATTTTCTGATTATTTTTCAATGCTTGAAGAACTCCATTTAATAATTCTTTGAATATCTTCTTCAAGGAAGATCTGGTGGTAATAGAGCACCTGACTTTTTGTTTGTCACAGAGTATCTTTCTTATTCCTTGGCTTCTGAAAAATAATTATTTTCTGGATACAGAAGTCTGTGTTGGTGTCTTTTTTTTTTTCTTACAATAATTTAATATTTCACTTTGCTCTCTTCTTGACTGCATGGTTTCTGATAATAAGTCCAACATATTCCTTGTCCGCTATAGAGAATCTTCCCCTGGGCTTCTTTTAAGATTTACTCCTTGTCTTTGGTTTTCTGTAGTTTGACTATAATAGGGTGAGGTGGAGGGTTTTTTAAGTTATTTATTTTAAATTCCGCTTGGTGCTGAATGTTGTCTGACTTCCTTGTATCTGTAATTTTGGAAAATAGTTGGCTGTTAATACTTTAAGTCTTTCTCCCTGCCCTCTTCTCGCTATTTCTTCTCCTCTAGTATTTCCATTGCATGTATGTTTAAATTCTGAAGTTTTTCACAGTTCTTGGAGGTCCTGGATTTTTAAAATTCTTTCATCCTTTTGCATTTCAATTTGGGAAGTGTTTATTGACATGTATTTTAGGTCACTGATTCTCCCTTTAGTGTGTTTGCTGGAGCTGCAGTTTACCAGCGGAGGAGCACAGCAAAGGCGGTCTTCATTTCTACCACTGTGTTTTTATTTCTAGCATTTCCCTTTCACTCTTAAAGTTTCCATCTCGATTCACATTATTCATTGTTCATCCTTGTTGTCTACTTTTTCTATTAGCCTGATTATATTAATCGTAATTCTTTTAAATGCCCTCTCTGATATTTCCAATATCTGTGTCTTACCTGTGTCTGATTCTGATACCTGTTTTATTACTTTAGATTGTATTTTTTCCTTCTCGTTTCTAACAAGTGCTGTAATTTCTTGTTACAAATTGGACATGATGTGTCATGTTTTTGTAATGAAGGTAAGCAGTCCTTTAACGTGAAAGTTTATGTTAATTTGTAGGATTTAGGCTGTGCATGATGTGTGCTGGAGCTCTAGGTGCTAGAGGCTTCAGTTTCCTCTGTGTCTTTATGTTCCTGTCTTCCAGCTTTTTCACCTGTAATCCATTATGATCATACTGAAGCCTTAGTGATGTGTTGGTCAGGTGTGAAGGAGGGAAAGTATTCTGTATTCCATGATTCCGTCTGTCTCTTGGTTATGACCTTCACAGGTGTTATTTCATTGCTATAACCTTTGGGGCAGGAATGGGTTAGCCCTTATTCCTTACTTACTGGAATAAGCCTCTCCTATATCTTTTCCCCTGGAGAATAGGTCTTTGTTATGGAGAATGCTTGGGGCATAACCACAGTGATTATTCCTCTCCTCTCCTGCCAGATCCATGAAAGAAACTTTCTTGTATCTTTACCATTAGAACCTCGTTGGGTTGCTCAAAATAAAGCCTATGAAAGTGTGGAATCTTCCTATGACCTTGTCCTGCCAGGAGCTTCTCCCTCTTATTAGTTCACAGTCAGCCTGCCGTAATTCATCAAAACTATCATCTTAGTGTTCCTACCTGTTTGTGAGTGTAGTGAAATCTGTCCCAGGTAAGCAGATCTCAGCTGTGACCTTGGATTTGTCTGTTTCTCTGAATATTTAGGTAAGAGCTTCTGTAGAAACTTAGGTGAAAGAATAAAAATATTTGTATAAGCAATAATTGAAAATGTATATAACTCATTATATACATTATAATGAGCAGTCATTACTTTGGGGTGCCACAAACAATGCCCATAAGAGACAGTGAATTTAACAAATGTGTGTGTTTTGACAGCTGCACCATCAGCCTTTCCCACATCCTCTCTCTCTCTGTCTCTCTGTCTCTCTGTCTCTCTCTTTGTATCTCTCTCTCTTTCTCTCTCTCCTGGGGCCTCCCTATTCCCTGAGACACAATAATATTAAAGTTAGGCAAATTAATAACCCTACAACAGTCTCTATGTATTCAAGGGAAAGGAAGAGTCACATGCCTCTCACTTTCATAAAAAACTAGAAATGATTAAAGAAAAATGAATAAAAATAAAAATGTGTCTCATAAATAAATTTCAGGCCCAGATAATTTTGTAGAGCAGTGTAATAGTTAACAAAAGAGTATAACTTCTTCATAGCATTTAGACTTTTCAAAATTTAAAATAAAAAAGGACAAGTGTCTCCCACTAAGGGAATTAGGCTTTTACAGATTACAAAACCACATAACGTAAATAATAAAACAATATAGATTAGTTTCAAATATGACTACGTAAAAATTCTAAAGATATGTAAACTAACCAAAGCCAACAGTATATTGATACATGTCATGATAAAATTGGGTTTATCCCAGAAAATTAGGCTTGAGGGGATACCTAAGCTTAATTAGGCTAGTTAGGGGGACGACCCTTTCCACTGGCTTTGTGTGTTCATGTGGATGAATGTGCACTAGGATGACATCCCTAATCCTCTCTATCTGACCCTCCTGGGTTCTTTGCAAAGACATATTATTTATGGGATATGAAACTTCTAAAAAGTAACTGAGCATGTTCTTCTCAGTCAACTTTTGTGACTGTTCATTTGGATTTTTCAGAGCTCTAATTTTCTATCTGCCATTTGATAAATTCTCTGCCTCTGTAAGAAAGGTATAAACATTTTGACAGTGGCTCTGTGCCAGTGACTCTGTGTGTAAGTCTGTCTATTTTAGAAGTAAAGTAATAGAAATGCATTGTTACTGTGTATGTAAGCTACATACAGCCATACCTCATTTTATTATACTTTGCTTTATTGTGCTTCATAGATGTTGCATGTTTTACAAACTGAAGATTTGTAGGAACCCTGCGTTGAGCACATCTGTGGACACCATGTTTTCAACAGCGTGTTTTCACTTCATATCTCTGGTCCCATTTTAGTAATTCTTATAATATTTCAAACTTTTTCATTATTATTATTTCATTTTTCAATATGGTGGTCTGTAATCAGCAATCTTTGATGTTACTATTGTCATTATTTTGGGGTGCCACAAACAATGCCCATAATAGACAGACAGTGAACTTAATCAATAAATGTGTGTGTTTTGACAGCTCCACCATCAGCCTTTCTCCCTATCTCTCTCTCCCCTTGCCACCCAGGGCCTCCCTGTTCCTTGAGACACAACAATATTAAAATTAGGCAAACTAATAACCCTACAGCAGTCTCTAAGTGTCCAAGGGAAAGGAAAACTCACATGTCTCTCACTTTAAATCAAATACTAGAAATGGTTAAGTTCAGTGAGGAAGGCATGTTGAAAGCTGAGATAGGCTGAAAGCTAGGCTTCTTGCAGAAAACAGCCAAATTGTAAATGTAAACAAGTTTTAAAGAAAATTAAAAGTACTGCTCTTGTGAACACATGAATGATAAGAAAGCAAAGCAGGCTTATTGGTGACATGGAGAAAGTTTCAATGGTCTGGATAAAAGAACAAAGCAGCCACAGCATTCCCTGAAACCAAAGCCTAATCCAGAGCAACACCCTGACTCTCTTCAATTCTGTGAAGGCTGAGAGGTGAGGAGGCTACAGAAGGTAAATTAGAAGCTGGCAAAGTTTGATTCATGAGGATGAAGGAAAGAAGCCATCTCCATAACATAAAAGTGCAAGGTGAAGGAGCGAGTGTTGTTATAGAAGCTGCAGCAAGCTATTTGGGAGATCCAGCTAAGACAAGGTGGCTGGACTGACAATAGGTATTCGATATAGATGAAACAGCCTTCTATTGGAAAAAGGTGCTACCTAGGACTTTCATAGCTAGAGAGGAGAAGTCCAAACCTGGCTAAAATGCTTCAGAGGGCAGGCTGACTCTCTTATTAGGGGTTAATGCAGCTTGTTACTTTAGGTGGAAGCCAGTGTTCATTTACCATTCTGAAAATCCTAGGGCCCTTAAAAATTATGCTAATCTACTCTGTCTGTGCTGTGTAAATGGAAACAGAATTACTGACACAGAACCTACCCCCAGTGAAGGTCATATGAACATAGTTGAAGTGAAAACAAAAGATTTAGAATATCACATATACAGCAGGTGCGGTGGCTCACACCTGTAATCCCAGTACTTTGGGAGGCTGAGGCGGGTGGATCACCTCAAGTCAGGAGTTCAAGATTAGCCTGGCCAACATGGCTAAACACAGTGTCTACTAAAAATACAAAAAAATAACAAAGAGCAGATATAAATTTGCTCATATCAATTATTACATTTAATGGAAGTGAATTAACTACTAAAAATCTGACCACTGAGATTATCAGACAGGACTTTAACATAAGAACTATATGTCACTGCTCAAGGGAATAAGAGTGGACACAAGCAAATGGAAAAGCATTCCATGCTCATGTAGAGGAAAAATCAATATTGTGAAAATGGCCATACTGCCCAAAGTAATTTATAGATTCAATGCTATTCCCATGAAGCTACAATTGACTTTCTTCACAGAATTAGAAAAAATTACTTTAAATTTCATTTGGAACCAAAAAAGAGCCTGTATAGCCAAGACAATCCTAAGCAAAAAGAACAAAGCTGGAGGCATCACACCACCTGACTTCAAACTATACTTACAAGGCTACAGCAAGCAAAACAGCATGGCACTGGTACCAAAACAGATATATAGACAAATGGAACAGAACAGAGGCCTCAGAAATAGCACCACACATCTACAACCATCCGATCTTTGACAAACCTGACAAAAAATAAGCAATGAGGAAAGGATTCCCTATTTAATAAATGGTGTTGTGAAAACTGGCTAGCCATATGCAGAAAACTGAAACTGCAACCCTTCCTTACACCTTATACAAAAATTAAATCAAAGTGGATTAAAGACTTAAACATGAAACCTAAAACCAGAAAAATCCTAGAAGAAAAGCTAGGCAATACCATTCAGGACATAGGCATGAGCAAAGACTTCATGACTAAAACACCAAAAGCAATGGCAACAAAAGCCAAAATTGACAAATGGGATCTAATTAAACTAAAGAGCTTCTGCACGGCAAAAGAAACTATCATCAGAGTGAACAGGCAACCTACAGAAAGGGATAAAATTTTTGCAATTTATGCATCTGACTAAGGGCTAATATTGAGAATCTACAAAGAACTTAAACAAATTTACAAGAAAAAAACAACCTCATCAAAAATTGGGTGAAGCATATGAACAGATACTTCTCAAAAGAAGACGTTTATGCAGCCAACAAACATATGAAAAAAACCTCATCATCACTGGTGATTAGAGAAATGCAAATCAAAACCACAGTGAGATACCATCTCATGGCTGTAAGATTGGCGATCATTTAAAAGTCAGGAAACAACAGATGTTAGAGAGGATGTAGAGAAATAGGAATACTTTTAGACTATTGGCGGGAGTGTAAATTAGTTCAACCATTTTCAAAGACAGTGTGGCGATTCCTCAAGGATCTAGAACCAGAAATACCATTTGACCCAGCTATCCCATTACTGGGTATATACCCAAAGGATTTAAAATCATGCTACTATAAAGAGACATGCATATATATGTTTATTGTGGCACTGTTCACAATAGCAAAGACTTGGAGCCAACCCAAATGCCCATCAATGATAGACTGGATAAAGAAAATGTGGCACATATACACCATGGAATACTGTGCAACCATAAGAAAGGATGAATTCATGTCCTTTGCAGGGACATGAATCAAGCTGGAAACCATCATTCTCAGCAAACTAACGCAAGAACAGAAAACCAAACACCACATATTCTCACTCATAGGTAGGAGTTGAACAATGAGAGCACGTGGTCATGGGGAGGGGAATATCAGACACCGGGCCTGTTAGGGGTTGGGGGGCTAGGGTAGGGATAACGTTAGGAGAAATACCTAGTGTAGATGATGGGTTGATGGGTGCATCAAACCACCATGGCACGTGAATACCTATGTAACAAGCTTGCATGTTCTGCACATGTATCCCAGAACTTAAAGCATAATAAATAAGTTAATTAATTAATTAATTAAAAAAGAAAGTAGTATGTCTGTTTCTCTAAAGACTTACAATTTTCTATTTGTCACTGGGGTTTTGGTGTTTTAATATGATTTTCTAGGTGATATCTTTTTCACTCATCATGTTTTAGATATATTGGACCCTGTACATCTGTAGTTAGGGTCTTTCTTCAGTTCTGGAAAATTGCTAGCCATCTTCTAGTCAAATATTTCATTAATCTGGTTCTCTTTCTTCTCGTACTAGGATTTCAATTAAACATATGTTAGACCTCCTTGCTGCACTTGGAATATCTCATGATCCTATGTTACTCTTTTTAGCCTTTTTTCTCTTTGAGGTATTTATATATATTCTTCTGTTTTCTACTTTGCTGAGTGGGAAACTAAATGTATGGTATTGGCAGATACTCTTGGATTAAAAGTTATTTCTGTTTTAACTATACTATACTAGCTTGACACTGTAAAATGAATTATATTTATCAGTTTTATCACATTTATCCAATGTAAGATTCTATTGAGAATAGGTTACAATAAAATGTAAAATAGAACCCTATTTCAGAAATTCTAAATGAAAAAAAATAAGTGCCTCAGTGTCAATGAACAGTGATAATACCGAGGGAAGTAAATCCATTTCCATTCATAGTTCTTTGTTCCTTGATAATGACACCTAAGGAAAAACAGAAAAATACATTTACAGATATTATCTAAAATAGTGAAAGGATAGATGTAGGTCTTTGTGTTCTTTGTTCTTCTACACATCATTTTCAAGCAACTCATATTTTAAGCATCCTCCTGCTTCATCCTAATTTCTTCTCCTTTTTGATTCTCAATATATTTTCCTTACAACCATGATATGAATTCTATGGTGTTTTATCATGTCTTAAACCTTGCAACTAATCCAAAAGTAACACCTTCATAAAGAAATTTCTGGCAACAGAAATATGTGGAAACAGCTAATTAGGGAAGGGGGAGGTCTGTTGAAACAAAGACATTGCTACAGAAGAGAAAATAGCACTACTTTTTTCATACTATACCCTATTACAATACAGATAAATATTGTCTTATAAATACTGTAATGGTCAATGATCATACCTCCCATGGAAGAATGAGTGAAATGTTCATTTGCACTTTCAAATATACAGATTGGCTGCTCAAAATACTTTCCAACATTCATTTCCCCTAATATTCTTTTATACTATTCAAGAAAAGACAATATTACTACCTAAACTCATGGGAAAATGATTTCATAAGAACACAACAAAAATAAATGGCTTACATATTATTATATATGTATAATAACATAAAATAGAATCACAATTTTAAAGAGCTTTCACATCAGCAATATGGCACTATTACAATGAGAAAACCTTTAATTATGTTGTAAAGGTCTGGTATTCCAGGAAAATGTCACTTCAAAATAAACTTCTAACAGTTAATTCTCAGTGATATTTAACTTGTACAAAAATTAAATATCACCATATAATCCTGTGATCATTTTATTGCTTTTGTAGACATTTCAGTATTTTAAGGGTTTTCAAGTAACAATGAAAAAAGGCTTGCCACTAGCCCATTCTTAGCTTTGTATGAAAAACCGTATGAAATTCTTGTGCTTTGTTTTTACAAATAAAGCTTTAAAAAACTTGGGAAAATATTGCCTTATCACCAAGGGACAAACATAAAATTGTGCAGTGTACCTTAAGTCATTCAATTTCCAAGAATTAGTTTTATATGAAATATTTCACCACATAAAATAAATGGTATAAATAGTATGTCCCAGTTCCTATCAGAGACTCACTAAGACCCTGAATAATTGTAGGAACTGATAATAGCCATTTCAGAAGTGAATTTAGTGACTAATTTAAGGTTTATTAACATTTCACATGTTTTTCAGTTGAAGCAATGAGATTTACATATGAACCATAATATACTATATATTTTATATAGTATATAAATAAAAACGTTGACTTTATTGAGAAAAAGGTATGCAAGAAGAAGTTATCATTGAATACTTAGTAAGAATTTGACTACTTGGGCTAGCCAAACTGAAATATAAAAGAACCATTTTATCATTTGCGTATCAGCAAAATACAGTGTCGCTAGAACCTGCAGTTCTCATATTCTCATCTTCATCAACTTCTCATTGAAAAAATCCTGATTCTCATTTACATTCAAGTGTAAATGAAGTCATCAAAATAGTTTGTCCAACGACATGTGAAATATTTTGAATAGAAAATTTAGAGATATGAAGTCTAGACGTTCCTTGTTCAAATATCTCCAAATATGCCAGAAGTGACATTACCAGATAGCCATGTCTATGCCACCCAGCTTTGAGCACCAGTGCAGCAGTCAAAAATGAAGAAGTGTAAGTTCTGTTGGTATACCAAGTATATTGTGGTTATTTTTTAAAACAGGGATTTATAACAGTGCGTGAATTGGCTAAAGCTGTGTGTTTGTGCTCACAAATTTCTTTGATTATATCAACCTGTGTTAGGTAATTTTAAATAGCTAGAGTAGCTTTGGAGTAAAATCTATACATTCCAGCCACAGCCCCTAATTACTTATGATAGTTGTAGTGAGCTATTTTGGGTTTAGTAGTATTAAGAAAATATGTTAATGAGAGTATATTAGTGTCTGTGAGTACTTAAAATTACAATTTGTGTTTCCTATGAATATATGAGAAATAATACAAATTGATCTTTAAAACACTTAAGATAGGTAGAGACAATGACAAATAAAAATATTCTAAAGTAAAAATTAATTTTAAGCCCAAAGATGTATCCAGGGAAATTTCTTTTGGAGCTCTAGATAATAAACCTCTATCAAATGCCCAGGATATGGAGAAGTTAGGAAGAACCTTTCAATTAGACAAAAGGGAAATATAGGACTGCATTGATAGCTGTAATCAAAATTCAAAATTCTTACCCTGTGAGTTGGATTACACACAACTGATTCCTGAGCGGCTTTGACAAGCCCTTGCAAGTTGGAGAAATCCTAATGGTAATTCAATTTGACATTTGGGGTTTGAGAATGACTAAAGCCAAGGAGCTAGCACTAAGCGGAAAATACCAAAAAGACCCTTGTATATTCCTTTATTTTTCCTTCGTCTTTTTTTTTTTTTTTTCTCTCTCTCTCTCAAGACAAGTTCTTGCTTTATCACCCAAGCTGGAATGCAATGGAGTAATCCAGGTTCACTGCAACATCTGCCTCCCAGGCTCAGGTGATCCTCCCATCTCAGCCTCCTGAGTAGCTGGAACTATAGTCATGCACCTCCATGCCAGGCTAATTTTTGTATTTTTATAGAGATGGGGTTTCACCATGTTGCCTAGGCTGCTCTCACACTCCTGAACTCAAACAGTCCACCCACATCGGCTTCCCAAAATGCTGGAACTACAGGCATGAGACACCACATTCAGCAAGACCCTTATATATACTTCTAGTTATACTCTCTTATATAATACAGTTTAATAAATGGATTACATAGCACAATTCACAATACAGTAGATCCCTCCTCCTTATCTGCAGTTCTGCTTTCCAAGGTTTCAGTTCCCCACGGTCAACTGTGGTCTGAAAATATTGAATGGAAAATGCCAGCAATAAACAATTCCTATTTTAAATTGCACATCATTCTGAGTAGTGTGATGGCTTCCCGAGCTTTCCCACTTCATCTTGCTTTGTGCTGCCCAGAAAGTGGATCTTCCCTTTGTCCAGCGACTCTGAGCTGTGTTCACCCACGCTAGTCAGTCAGTAGCCATCTCCGTGATCAGATCGACGTTGTAGTATCATAGTTTTTCTGTGCAAGTCACCCTTATTTTAATTAATAATGGCCCAGAATTCTAGAGGAATGATGCCGACAGTTCGATATGCCACAGAGAAGTGAGAAAGTTCTGACTATAAGTGAAAAGGTGAAAGTTTTCCACTTAAGGAAACTATATATATATATATATGTACACACACACATACATATGCTGAGGTTGCTAGGAACTATGGTAAGAACAAATCTATTCATGAATTTGTGAAGAAGGAAAAATAAATTCATGCTAGTTTTGCTGTCGCACCTCAAACTGTAAATGTTACAGCCACAGTGCATGGTAAGTGCTCAGTCAGGAAGGAAAATACATACAAGGTGTGACTGGGAGACATGAGTAGAAACATGTTGTGATTCAGGGCAGAGTGTTGCAATGCAAATCACTGAGCCTATATGAAGAGTTCAGGAGGGATCTCTCCTGCAACAAGTGACGGCCAGCCATTTACTGCAAATGAGAGACAGTGGCACAGATTCGGGAAGAGGTTGGGACTGAAAAATACATAAATTACTGGAGAGGTTGTGTCTACCAGTGAAGAAGCTGCTACCACTTTTCTCGCTGAGTTGAAGTTGATAAAGGTACAAAGATATCATTAAAGCAAGGCATCAGTTGTGATAAAACTAGGCTCTTCTGAAAGTAGATGCCTAGTGGAAGTTACATTCATTAAAGTGCAAAGGGGGTACCAGGGTGTACAACATGGAAAGACAGGTTAACTCTGGTACTGTGGGGCAATGCATACATAGGGTTCTGTAGTACCTGCAGTTTCAGGAATCTGCTAGGGGTCTTGGAATATGTGCCCTGCAGATAAGTGGGACTGCTGTAAAAATAAAACATTTAATATTTATGCAACAAATAACATAGCAACCATCATGATAAAGTAAGAAGCTTCACTCAGAGTAATATGGAAAAGTGTATATATTCTCTGTCTCCTGCTCATGCTAAAGGCATGGGTAATATGTGGATTTATTTGCTCTTGCTGTTGATCTATATATATTTTTGGAGGATATTTATATAAATATAAATATATTTAGATATATTTTTGCCTAACATTTATAGAGAAATTAAACTCTATAACAGACCCACTTATTTCTTTTATTTTTTATATAAAGCCAGTGAAATAGGTACATTTATCTTTTATTTAGAGTTGAAATAATCTCCCTCAGCTCTCAATTATATTTGTGATTCTTTCAGAAAAGTCTAAGAACTCAAAAGAAAAAAAATCAAAGGGTCTCAACTTTGTCATAACATTGAAGTTATGATATAATATTGAAGTCAAGATATAAATGAATATAATGTCAAATATTTCATCACAGTACTGCTGTGATAAAAATAAATATGAAATAATTTGATGATGAATGGGAACTACAGAATAAACAAGATAGCATTGCATATTTTAGAATTTGTATCTGATAAAACTTTTAAAAACCCAAGAAAATTAACGCAAATAATTTTAATTTTGTACTGTTTACAAAGAGACAATCACTATTTTATAGCTATATATTATTATGTTTTCATTTATCTGAGATTAAGGGGAAGTATTGCTAGAAAATATAGTGTAGCATAAATGGATTAATACTTTCAAAGGAATTTATTCATTATGTGTTATCAATTTATCATGTGTATTTTTTATGTGCATTGTGTCGTATATTTTATATTTTTCAAGTTCTAAGTCAATCGATTTTATCAGAGTATATTACACATTTCACATACACATGAAGTAGGAAATAACTTATATCCACTTCTTTTTCCTTATTTTAATTCTGCCCCCTTCTTCTTCATTTCCCGTTCCAGGATAATTAAAGGAAGGACATAGCTGGTCTCTGATAAATATATTTGGCTAACATTTTAAATCTGCTTGGGAACATCTGTCTGATTTCCATCTTATGTTTTATCAACTGTAGGATCTAAAAATAAATATTTACCAATATTCTCAGGGAATTAAAAAGTGGGAATTGATTCTAGGGGAGATTTTCAAAGTTTCTTGTTTTTATTTTTTTCTCATTGAAATACTGTATAAAGCATACATGTACATAACACCTATAAGAAAAAATTTAATACAAAGAACTACAGGAAAATATCTCTGTTGTAGTTACCATATAGAAAAAAAGCATAAAGAAATAAGCGAGATAGAGTACATCAATGCATTTTTACCAATTGCAACTTTCTACCTCCCCTGAGGAAATCAGTCTTCTGACATTTATGTTGCAAATTTCCTTCCTTTCATTCCTATTTTATCAACTGTGTCACCTTCCTTAAATATTATAGTTTAGTTTGCCTGTTTTTGAACTTTATATAATTAGAATATATGTCTATGTTATTTTGTACGTTGGTTTTAATTTAAATTTTGTTTGTAAGGTAATATATGTCACTGTAATTTTTATTTTTATTTTGAATAAAGTTCAACTGTTTGACATTTTTTTTCCTGAGATGGGATCTTGCTCTGTTGCCCAGGCTGGAGTACAGTGGTATGATCATAGTTAACTGCAGCCTCCAACTCCTGGGTTCAAGCAATCTAGTCTCTCAGACTCCTGAGAAGTTGGGACCACAGCTGCTCACCAATATGACTGGCTAATTTTAATTTTTTTGTAGAGATGGAGTCTCGCTTTGTTGCCCAGGCTGGTCTTGAATTCCTGGGTTCAAGCAGTCAGCCCACCTCGGCCTCCCAAAACACTGAGATTACAGGCATGAGCCACTGGTGACCACTGTACCTGGTCCACACATATTTATCCAGACATTGCTATGGACACTTAGGCGTCTCCAATGGGCCAATTATAGGCAGATTGGATTATGCTATATGCCCTAGTGATATGTTAATGCATTGTTCTAAACTGTGAACCTGTGACTGGAATTCTTGTGTCATAAATCATGTATACCTTCATTCATACTTGATGATTCTAAACATTTTTCCAAAGTGCTTTCATCAAGTTAAATTTCCACTGAATTTGCATAAACAATTGCCTTTCTTCCACATATGTACCTCAAACAATCGTTTTTTAGAAATATTTGCTCATCTGTAGAATACATGACATCTTTAAATACATTTATGTGTCTTATCAATGAGATGGAACTTTTTTTCATATTTTTATTGATCATTTCTGTTGATCTGTTTCCTATTTTTTGTTGACATTTCTAGTAGGCCCTTTCCCTGCACTAGAACATATTTCAGTTTTGGATTAACAGATGAGTTTTCGAGAACGCGTGTGAAAGATTGTTCACAAAGGAAGCTCTTTTCCTTTTAAGGCTTCTCAATTTGTCTCCCGTTAGTTACAAAGATACCACTATTTATGTGACTAACACTCATTCTGCAGCACCAATGCCCCATAATTTAAAGTTTATTTATAAAATAAAATTTGGAGAGATTGGCTGTGTTTTTCTAAAAACCATTTTTTTAAGAGATAATGCCTCCCTTAAATATTTCCGCTGGTACATATAAGAACATCCATACAGGAGGACTGGTTGAAGTTAGTCATTTCTTAGGGATTGCTGGAGCATAGAGGGGTTGAGTCACAGACCCGTTGTTAATCCTTTCTCTTCTCAGTGAATATTAAACTAAAGTATAAATGTCAAGGTCAGGAACTGGAAAAGCACTCAGGTGATCAGCACATTCAATGACCTGATTATTCTTGTATGTTTTTGGTTTCAAGATTTCATGCAGAAAAAAAGGCCAAGGAATTTACCTTTATAAATATTTAGATATTGCCATGGTCTCAATGTTTGTGTTCCTACAAAATTTATATGTTGAAACCTAACCGCCAAGGTGATGATATTAAGAGATGGGGCCTTTGGGAGGTGATTCATGACTGCCTTAGTCCCTTCTGGCTGTTATATATAAATACCTTAGACTGGGTATTTATAAACAACAGAAATTTATTACTTACAGTTCTAGAAGTCAGGAAGATCAAGATCCAGGTGCCGGCAGATTTCCTATCTGATAAAAGTTCACATTTTGCCTCACATGAGGCCTTCTACCTGTGTTCTCATGTGGTAGAAAAAGAGGACACATTTCCTCAGGGCTCTTTAATAAGGACACTAATCCCATCCATGAGGACGGATCCCTCATGACTGAATTAACTTCCAAAGGCCTCACCTCCTAATACCATAATTTTGGGGGTTAGGATTTCCACATATGAATGGCAATCATTGAGACCATAGCAGTGCCCTTAGAAAAGAGACCACAGAGAGCCAGCTCGTGCCTTCTAGCACGTGAGAACACAGCAAGACAGCATCATCTATGAGGAAGTGGGACTTTCCCAGATGTTGATTTAGCCAGCTTTCTGATTTTGGACTCCTCAGCCTCCAGAACTTTGATAAATGAATTTATGTTGCTTATGAGCTATTCAGTTTATGCTGTTTTGTCATAGCAGCCTGAATGGACTAAGATAGATATATAGTTAATTTTCAGAAGAACTTGAACAAAATGTTTTATTGTTTGGAGCTGGAGTCTTAGTCCAAGTGACCTGACATGCCATTAAAAGAAACAACAACCCAGAAGGAGCATGAAGAGTCGTGTCTTTACCCTGTCCACCTAGAGCTGTTGACCCTTGCAATAGCCATCTTTCCAAACCCTATCCTTTATTTAACAGGCTAAAGAATATCTGAAATAAAAATTATTACTATTCGAATTTTCCATGGGTATGCTACAGTTTTATTATTTCTTTCATTGAATCCCTTTATGATTTATATTCATTTCTGATTAGATGAAATCAACATTTAAGATTAGGAATTTTAGGATGTTGCCTCTGAGAACACATTGCTTTCTAAAGCAAAGTACATTTGGATCATGAACTAAACGCCTATAAAATAGCGCCTATGCTTGATTAAAGAAAAATACAGCTAGAAATCTGAATGGAGAAAAATATTTGAAGTATCTGCAAGATCCACATACCTAACAAAGTAGTACTGGTCTTACCACCTGGCAAAGAGGTAAACAGGACAGTTAATGAGCATCCAAAGAAATGCCAAAGCCAAAAGAGAAAGATATACTTTTTTCCTCCTGTTCTGCTTATAACTCAGCTTGGAGACTACGAACCCCTATGTTGAACTGCCAAACTGTCCTCTCTGGTGTTGTAGAAGTTTGCTCCATCATTTCCTGAACAGCTTCCATATTTCCTGGAATTTCACAGCTGTGCCTGCTCCAGACTAAATCTGGCCTCAGGAAGCCAAGCCTTCTACATGAGCCTTCCAACTCCTGGTAATGAAGTTTTCCAACAGGAATTAATTATGACAAGGAAATGCAGCTGCAGCATATTCACACTTGCTGAGATGAAATTTGAAAATAGCGTTGGTTCTTCCACTCACTGAAATTCATTCATCCCACAAGACAAAGATGGATAACTTCCAATCTGCTTCAGGATGAGGTAAGATAGTATATACTGATGGTTAAAAAGCAAAACAAAATATAATAAATGGAATAACCTATAGATTTAAAACTTTTATGTCTTTATATACAGCATTAAAATGTAGCTTTAAATGACTTTGTTATGCATCTTTTTTATTTTTACGTCTTTTTTATAGGCCTACATTTTTATTCAGTCATATTTCTTTCTCTTTTTTTTTTAGCTACCTTTCCGTTTCTCGAAAGCAATATTGATATTTTTAATTCCCAAATATAAGATATATGACCGTATATGATTTAAATAAGGTAATTATTAGCAAAAGTACTTGCATGTTGCATTTTTAGTTAAATTAAGGACATTGCATTTATGTTTTGTGTTCTGTGTGTTGGAGTACAATGTCTTGTGGTGAGTACTATCTTTGAAAAACTTTAGGAGTAAGCAAGGGAAGAGTGATTCATTAAAAGATATAGGATTATATGAAGGAATAAGTTATTATTAGAGAATATTATATATTACATCTTGAATTTCATGAATTCAACCTTTTCCTTTATTTGCCCATCTGTGGAGTCCCTTTCCCAAATCTTAGTAATTACTTGTCTAATTGCTACATACTATGTGTGCCTATGTAAAATATTTAGAAATGGAAAACCTACTTAGAAGATTTTATCATGTGCAATAACTTGTAATGGCAACAAAATGCAATTACTCATTTACCAGGTCTTTTGTAGGCAAATTTCACTCCCTTTGAGGAAATTTTCATGGCAGCTAATTGATATTCGCAAATATTATTTTAGGAAAAACTGTGCTACTATGGAATGCCTTTGACCTTCAACATAAGCTTGGACTTAATGAGTTGGCTCATCATTTGCAGCTGTAAAACGTCACTTCCTTCCATAGGAGAGTCTTCTTAGATTCATAATAATACAGGAGGCAAAAGCTTTTTTCATAAATATATACAGGCTAAGGTTTGCATAGGATTTAATAATTGTCAAAGTGATTTCACATACATTCTTGAATCTCTGCAACAACTCTAGAGGTGGGAAGAGTAAATATAGTATTTCTTAATTCGTAAATAAAGACACTGAAAATAATTAAAGTGACTTTCACAGGGTACTATAACATATATATCAGAACTAGGAAAAATACTCAGTTTTTCTGATGCTTGCTATAATTTTTTAATGGAATTTTTCTCATTTTGTTGATTCAGTTTCCACCTCTATTATATACATACCCAGAGTCTTTATAAAATTTATTATTCCTTGGTTTCTATAACATGTGATTGGATAAACGTTCCTGTTCATAGACATCCTAACATAGTATGGAATTTCTGTCTACTCTATTTTTCAAATATGTGCATTTTTAGATGCAAAGTTTTGCTTACATTTATCATTGCAGAGATATGTTTTATAAGACAAGGAAGATTTTGGGGAGTAGAATCATAAAATAGTACGGGTATCTGCTATCCATATTTACATTCACCTCCTTGTATCCCTCACAGATGCCAAAATACATGGAATTTCGGAATCCAAAATTTTTATACTTTCTTTATGTAAAATGGCATAGTACTCGCATGGAACCTATGCACATCCTTCTGTATACTTTAAACCATATTTAGATCACTTATAGTAATACATTATAAATTCTACATAGTTGTTATACTGTATTGTTTTGTATTTACATTATTTTTATTGTTCTATTGTTGTTATGTATTTATTTATAATATTTTCAGTTGGTTAAATCCATTGATTTGGAACTCATGAATATGGAGGGCTGACTGTACTACCTTTTAGATGAGCCCACGTTGTCAGTACATGCAATTCAGCTGATCCCACCCAGTTATCAAGGATAATAGGTGCCCTAGTGATGGCCAGTTTGAGAGCCCTACTTGTCTGGCTCTAGCACTTGTTTCAGGCTGTGAAACAAGAGAGTTTTGATAGCTCAGTCATTGTTAATCTGAAACCATTTGCTCAGATTCTTTGGGAAAAGTTATATTAGTCAGGGAATATATAATAATTCTCTGACTTCCCACAAAAGAATGTGTGTAACTATTTATATATAGAGAAAGAATTGTCATAAGGAATTGGTTCATCAGATTGTGGAGGGGTAGAAACCTAAAACCCGATGGGGAAGGTTCACAGGGTGGAGTTTCAGGGAGGAGTTCCAGTTGGAGTCCGAGGCAGTCTGCTGGAGAATTCCCTCTTGCTCAGGGCAGGACAGTCATTTTTTTATTATTGTCATGATTTTTAAATGAATGGATGAGGCCCTCCAACATTATGAAGGACAATCTGCCTTATTCAAAGTTCACCAATTTGAATGTTGATTTCATCCAAAAAAGCCACCTTCACAGAAACATCTAGAATAATGTTTGCCTAAATATCTGAACATTGTTGCTCAGCCATGTTGACACATAAAATTTACCCTTACAAGTGTGTTCTATTTTTTTTTTTTTCCTGGGATTGGTATCTATAACCACCAAATGAAACCAATGGCAATGAAACCATCTTTGCCATCAAACAGAAAAATGTTGCCCCTCTTTAAAAACCAGCATATTGAAAAGCAGAGCTCACAGACTAGGATGTGTATTAAAGAAGGGGCAAAACAGAGAGTAAGATGAGGAAAGGGATTCAGTCATTTCTAAAGTTGGTTTCAACTTCATTATTTGCAGTTAAGTGAACATTTTTCCTTATTTCTTCAACGTGTTTGAACTGTGGTTTTGTAAAGGAGTTCTGGGCAGTGTTAGATTTAGCAGACTTCTCATCTTATTCCTTAAAGTTTATAGATATGAAGGTAAATCCAAAGAGATAAAGTTTTGGGTTTTGTTTTGTTTTGTTTTGCCTAAAATAATCCCATAACTTCTTGCAAATTTTAGACTGGAACCGTAACCTTGAACTCTGAAACCACTGTTGATTTTGAGCAGTATGAAAAGTATTATAGATACCTAGTGACTGCTTATTCTAGTTGATGTATAATGCTGTTAAACTGGGCAGTTTCATTAATGCAGAAATAAATACCAGGCTCTTTATCATGCCATTCCTTACCACTTTTTGGTATGGGGAAAGAAATTGTTCTCCAAGAGGTATGTACTTCAAACGAATCTTTCTGCTCTAGAATTAAAGGAAATTCATGGAAGCGTAAATCTTAGAACATAGAATCAATCCTGTTACTTCTCATTCTAGGGAGCTTACTGTGTGATGCATCTCATCTTAGAATGAATCCTCCCTCAGGGAAAAACAGGTTTGTGAAAAATATATACAGTGTGAGGAAGTCCATACTTCAGTAGAAAGTGCAGTAATGGCAGAGAAACCTATGTGCTGAGACAGGCATCATTCCCCAGCAAATCAGCCATAAACCAGTATCACGGACAGACTGTCAGAAACCAGGACTCGTCTAAAAGACACAAATAAGTTTCAACCAGAATCAGGATTGTTACCAAAAATAGAGGCTAGAATTCAACTTAAATGTAAGAATTAAGAGGATTATGATCTGGAAAAAGTTGGCCCAGGAAGCAGGGAAACAGGAAGCCTTGGTTCTATGGAGGCTTAGGTGGGTAGCCATGGAGTGTGTGAAAGACACAAAAAATATACCTTCCCGGGGAATAGATTCGACTCGTGGAAACCACTTTTTATTCATGCCAATGTATCAGGAATTAAATGTCATCGTTCTGCTTTGGATAAATACATTTCCAGAAGATCAGAGAGAGAGAGAGGCAGATGGGAAGTGTCTCATGCTTCAGACTGGGAAGCTTATACCTGACAAGGTGCCATTTCTTCTAGTGTGTTCAGTCACAAGACAGCCTCAAAAAATAAGGAAGATTTCAGATCCTTTGCTGAGAACCAAGATTTTAAAAATAAGAATAAATGGAAAACTCAGATTTACTGAGTGTTCACCATCTGGCATTAAATAAGCACATTTAATCCTCATAATAACACTTTGGAGTAAGAAACCTAACTGGGGTGGGAGCGGAAAATATGAAACTTGAGGTAGCAATGGTGTAATTGGCCTTGGATCATCTGACGCCTACTTACATCTTCTACTTTTTTGTATCCTCCACAAATATTGCTGACCACTCTAGAAATAAATTCGGTCTTCTTATTATATCCTCTCTTAATGTCATATGTTCCTCCTTCCCTCCAGTTTTCACACTTGTAAATGTTAAATGATTTATTTTCAATCACCCCTGGATATCTACAAGCCACATAAGATCATAAACCATTCCTGGTTTTTGCTCCTTTTGTCTCTTTATCTCTAATTCTTAGCACAGTATGTAAAATACAGCTAGCATTCATAAATAATATTTGACTTATAAACTCTGGCTAACAATGTTCTTTAGAATTTCCATGGATCTAAAGACCACTGTTTCCAAAACTGATGTAGTATGTAGGCCATTTTACTGGTTAGTTGTGTCCACCAACTTGACTGGCTAAGGGATGCCCCAATAGCTAAGAACGCATTACCTCTGGGTGTGTCTGAGAGGTGTTTCTTTTATTGTTATTTATTTATTTGAGATGGAGCCTCACTCTGTCACCCAGACTGGAGTGCAGTGGCACCATCTCAGCACACCGCAACCTCCGCCTCCCGGGTTCAAGGGATTCTCCTGCCTCCGCCTCCCGAACAGCTAGGATTACAGGTGTGTCCCCTCATCCCTGGCTTTTTTTTTTTTTTTTT
>NW_012101476.1:5915397-5936205 GCF_000951045.1 Mandrillus leucophaeus
TTTTTTTTTTTTTGGATTTTTAGTAGAGATGGGGTTTTGCAGTGTTGGCCAGCCTGGTCTCAAACTTTTGACCTCAAGTGATCTGCCTGCCTTGGCCTCCCTAAGTACTGTGATTACAGACATCAGCCACCATGCAGGATCCTGAGAGATTGTTTCTGAGAAGAGATTAGCACTTGAATCAGTAGAGTCCGCAAAGAATATCACCCTCCCCAGTGGGAACTGGCATCGTGTAATCCACTGGAGGCCCAAATAGAACAAAAGGGCAGAGGAAGGGTGAATCTGCTGTCTGTTCTTGAGCTGGAACATCCATCTCTCCCTGCCCTTGGACATCATTGCTCCTGTTTCCTGGGCCTTCAGACTCAGACTGAAACTACACCATCTGCTTTCTCCTGGGTCTCCAGCTTGCAGGCAGCAGACCCAACTCTTAGTCTCCATAATTGCATGAGCCAATTCCTCATAATAAATCTCTTTCCATATATATATATAATCTCCTATTGATTCTGCTTCTCTGGAGAACCCTAACAAATACATTGATATAATGTAAAATGTGAGACTTCGACCACAAGTCATAGCAGAGTAACTGGTAGCACACTAACGTGTCCCTTGTAAACAAACATAAAATTGGACAAATACAAAGCAAATCTTTTCAGAGACTAGACAATTGACAATGTAAAAATGTAATTCCTGAAGGAAGGAAAACTCATAAGGTGAGTCTCCAAAATGTCCTGGCTTTTTGCCTAGGACAGTTTCCTGACTTTGGGGCATCGAGCTGGAGTCCAAGCAGTGCACAGTGTTTGAAACATGTTGAGGAGGCAGAGATCAGAATTTAGGGAAATTGAAGTGGTCGGGCTTTGCAGAGTGGGGCACAGGAATAGAGGGACAGATGTAACTGCATAGGTGGCGGTGCTCAAAAGCTCCTGCAGGGGACCCTTAAGCACTGGGCTGAAGGACAGGCTGCTCATATGTAGGTGAAACTACCCAAGCCTGACCAGCTGTTATAGGGTTGAGACACTGGAAGACTAGGAGTATCTGAGACCTTGGATTTCCAGTTTACTCAGTGTGGAGAGACCACCTTAACCTCTCCTTCATGCTGTAGGCATCCAGTGGAGACATCAGAAAGACTTTCCTTAAGAGGAAGGGTCTTGCTATGAGAAACTGAACTCAAGATTTTCCCTATCAAAGTCTAAATCCAAACCCTCACAAAGCTCAACAAAATTCAGAGATTGAGCTGGCTAAAAGCTTAGGAAGTGCTTGAGATTTTCGCAGATCTCCTAACAAAGCACAAACTCAAATGCATGCAAGTCAAAGCCCTATAAACACACGTAGAACCACACCTAGACGTGTGAGGGGTGAGAAAAGATGCAGTGTGGTGTTTATGACCAGTCCTAGTGGAAGAATTTCAGTGAAAAACCCTGCTGAAACCAAAGAGAAAAAGAAAATCTTGAAAGCAGGAAAAAAATAAAGACAGAGTGCATATGAGATAACAAAGTCAAAAATTATATCTGACCTTTCATTGTAGACAATAGAGAAAAGAAGATAACATAATGAAATGTTAAAGGCCCAAATAAAATAAAACAAAAGAAAATTATAAGCTCCCAATTCTATAGTCAGCAATAATAACTTTCAGAAGGAATAAATAGAATACATTTTGAGATGAGCAAATGCTGAGAAAATTAATAGCTAATAGAAATGCACTATAAGAAATGCTAAAAGGTATTCTTCAGGCTGAAAGCAAATAATTAACAGGTGGAAAGTTGAATTATTAGATAACACAAAGAGTACAAATAAATATAAAAAGATAATATGTTATTCTTTTTCCTCATTATAAGTTTTTCTAAAAAACAACAGGCTATTGAAAGCCAAAGGAATAAAATTGAAAAGTGGATTTTATAACAAACGTGGAAATAATATATATGATTAAAATAACAGAATGATGCTGGGTGAGATAAGTCAACATGGTGTAGTTTGTTTATTTGTGATAGAGTGTAAAGTTGGAAGTGGGAAATGCCAAATATATTGTAAAAAGTGTGAAGTAGGAAGAAGAAGGTATCACGTATGAAATGTGAAGTGGAACAATACTGACTCTAAATGAACTCTGATAAGTTAAAAGTTTGTATTGTTAGCCTTGAAGCAAACATACACACATGCACACACACACATAAACCAAAAAAAAAAAAAGCGAAACAAAAAACAGTAGGCTCAAAATTGCAGTTAATAAGTCTGTACAAATAGACTTACACAAAATAGGCTATTACACCTATATTCCTGACTCTGGATAGCTGAAGAAAATAGCTGCTACCTGTCTGTGTGTGTCACCAAACACACCCAAAACAAGACTAACAAAAGGATAGATACTCTACCCAAACTTATACCCTTGGCATACATAGCAGACAGAAAATGAAAAAGGTTCAAAATAACTATTAATAAAAAATGAAAAAAAAAATCGCCAAATCCCAGCAAGCACCTGCTCACACACTTCCTGCCAGTCTTTATGGCAAGGCTCTAGAGCGGTCCAAGGACAACCACAGGGAAGAGAGGAGCAGGCAGCTAGCATCTGGCCTCAAATTGCTCCAGTATTACCAGCAGAAAGGGGAAGTCCATCCTGTTAGGAAACATGCCCTTGTAAATCAGTGCACTGATTCAGGGGAAGGGCTTTTGATTATGTGTGATTTGATGTGATTGTTTTTGAAAATGGGAAGTTATAAGACAAAAGCCCCTAAGAAGGGGAAGCTCCCTTTGCCAACTGTACAGTAAAGCGGGAGAATGGAGCCAAGGGGGAAAATGTAGGTCCAGACAGACCCAAAACAAAGAATAGCCAGATATCGGTGGACACCGAACACCTCCTTCCAGTGCCAAATAATAAAAATACAAAGGAAACTAGACTTTACTCCTAAAAGAAGAAGAAATCAATAAGCAAGGAATCTTATAAATCACCCCGAATCTAGAAAATGAACAAAAGAAAAATGATAAGCTGATATGAAGTAAATATAAAATAATTAGCAAACAAGAATTCTCACATCTCTGCTGCTCCATTTCCCTTCAAACCCCACCCTGAAATAATGCAGAAAAAGCTGTAAGACAACACTCTAAATTAAACTCAATTTAAAAAGTATTTGAATATGTTGCAAACCGACTTGCATCAAATATTTTAAAACCTAAGGAAGAAGTAAATCTTACAGATTAAACAGAGAAAAGAAACGGAAGAATATGACAAAATGATCTCAGAAAACTAAAACTACATTACAAGATGTGCAAAGAATAGACTTAAATGAAAACTTTAAGAAAGACATTGGTAAGACAGCAAAATAACTACAAACATGAAAATTAAACAAAGAAATAAGAAAAATAGGTAGAAAGTGGTTAAAATGAAAATTAGGCCAAAAAATCCTCATGACATACATATAATTAGATTATTTAAAGAAGAAAATACAGGACAACGAGATACAATTACAGACTTAATCGTATAATTAAATAACACTTTCCAGGTATAAAAGAAGACATAAAGAATGTACATATTGAAAATACCCACTTGGTACCTGAGAAAATTGATTCACAATGATAAAATCCAAGACATAGCCTAGTACACCTCTTAAATTCTAAAAGAATACAGAAAAAAAATAGTATCTAAAGAAAAAAAGGAAAACATAATATACTGGAATCAGACTTTTCAAAACTAATATACACAGAAGGGCAATAATAGAGTAGCATTTAACAACAACAACAACAACAACAAAACTCAATGAAAGGAAGTGTGGACTGAGGATTTTAATTCTAGCTAACTTGTCAGATAAATATCAAGGTTATAGAAAAGCAGTTTTAAATACAAAAACTTAGGGATTCCTTATCCACATGCCTTTTTTGAGGAATTTCTGAGTGTGGATTTTATCTAAACAAGAGATCATTTGAAATTCTTAAGCAAAAGAATTTATGGTGAACACTTGGACATATGTAATTATAGCCCTAAAGATAAATTAAAGGGTAGATGATGGAGAAAATAAATTCATAAATAGTACATGATGGGTCAATGTAAATATGACACAACTGAAATATGGGGTAAAGAAAGAGGGAGGAAGGAACACAGAAAAAGCCCACTGTTGAGTAAGCCATACATAGAAGTTAAAATATGTTATGAAGAACAAATAAGGGAATGCTTCCAGCTTTTGTTCATTCAGTATAACGTTGGCAGTGGGTTTGTCATAGATGGCTCTTACCACTTTGTGGCATGGTCCTTTGATGCCTCACTTGTTGAGTCTTTAGGGTTTTCTGGGTATAAAATCATATTATCAGCAAAGAGATAATTTGACTTCTTCTTTGCTGATTTGGATTCCTTTTATTTCTTTCCCTTGCCTGATTACTCTGGCTAGGACTTCCAGTACTATGTTTAATAGGAGTGGTGAGAGTGGGCATCCTTGTCTTGTTCCAGTTCTTAAGAAAAATTCTTCCAGCTTTTGCCTGTTCAATATGATGATGGTTATGGGTTTGTCACAGAATGCTCTTACTACTTTGAGGTATGTTCCTTCAATGCCTAGTTTGTTGAATGTTTTTAATCATGAAGAATGCTGGATCTTATCAAGGGTTCTTCCCACATCTGTTGAGATAATCATATGGATTTTGTTTTAAATTTTGTTAATGTTGTGAATCATATTTATTGATTCGCATAGGTTGAACCAATTTCACCTCCTAGGAATGAAGTCTATTGATTGTGATGAATTAACTTTTTTATATGCTGCTGAATTTGGTTGGGTGGTATTTTATTGAGGATTTGTGTGTGTGTGTTTCTTAGGGATATTGCCCTGCTGTTGTCTCTGTTGTGTCTTTGCCAGGTTTCGGTTTCAGGCCAATGCTGGCTTCATACAATGAGCTAGGGAGGAACACACCTCCTCAATTTTTGTAGTTTCAGTAGAATTGGTACTGGCTCCTCATTGCACTTCTGGTAGAATTTGGTGAATCCACCAGGTCTGGGGCTTTTCTTTTTACTACCGATTCAATTTTGGAACTCAACATTCATCTGTTTAGGGTCCCACTATCTTCCTGCTTCAATCTCAGGAGGTGGTGTGTTCCCAGCAGTCTATCATCTGCTTCCTCTATATTTTCTAGTTTGTGTGCATAGATGTGTTCATAATAGTCTCTGAGAATATTTTGTATTTCTGTGGGATTGGTTGTAATGTCACCTTTGTCTTTTCTGATTGTGCTTACTTGTATCTCCTCTCTTTTTTCCTTTGTTAAAATAGGGAGTAGTTTAATTGATACTTATTTATCCTTTCAAAGAACCAACTTATAGTTTTATTGATTCTTTGTATGAATTTTTTAGTCTCAGATTTATAGAGTTCCCAGTTGATTTTAGTTATTTGTTTTCTTCTGCTAGCTTTGGAGTTAGTTCATTCTTGTTTTTCTAGTTCCTCTAGGTGCGATGTTAGGTTGTTAATTTGAGATGTTTCTAACTTTTTC
Source organism: Mandrillus leucophaeus (assembly GCF_000951045.1). Classification (NCBI taxonomy): domain Eukaryota; kingdom Metazoa; phylum Chordata; class Mammalia; order Primates; family Cercopithecidae; genus Mandrillus; species Mandrillus leucophaeus. The sequence goes on from NW_012101476.1 coordinate 5,920,846, forward strand.
AGGTAGGTATTTAGCACTATAAACTTTTACTTAATACTACTCTTGCTGCATTTGAAAACTGGAACAAAACCAGGATGCCCCCTCTTAGTGCTTTTGCTCAGCACAGTACTGGAGTCCCTTACCAGAGCAATCAGGTAAGAGAAAGAAATAAAAAGCATCCACAAAGGAAAAGAAGTCAAACTGTCTCTCTTCACTGATTTTATCGTTCTATGCCAAGAAAGATTCCACCAGAAGGCTCCTGGAACTGACAAATGACTTCATTAAAATTTCAGGATGCAAAATCAATGTACAAAAATCAGTAGAATTTCTATAGGTTAATACCATTAAAGCTGAGAGCCAAATCAAAAATACAGTTACATTTAAAGTAGCCCAAAAAAATACCTAGGAATACATCTAACCAAGGAAGTTAAATACCCCTACAAGGAGAACTACAAAACCCTGCTGAAAGAAATCATAGATGACACATGGAAAAACAGAAAAACATTACATGCTCATGAATTGGAAGAATCAGTATAATTAAAATGGCCATACTGCCCAAAGCAAGATACAGATTCGGTATCTAATTTCTTACAGATTCTTGACTCTAATATTGAGAATCTATAAGAAACTTGATTCAACAGACGAAAACCAAATACCTATATTAAAAAGCAGGCAAAAGGCATGAACAGACACTTCTCAAAAGAGGATATACAGACAGCCTACAAACATAAAAAAATGCTCATCATCACTAATCATTAGAGAAATGCAAATCAACACCATAATAAGATACCATCTCACACACCAATCAGAATGGCTATTATTAAAAATTCCGAAAACAACAGATGCTGGCGAGACTGCAGGAAAAAGGGGAAACTCATACACTGCTGGTGAGAATGTAAATTAGTTCATCCACTGTGGAAAGCAGTTCAGAGATTTCTCAAAGAACTTGAAACAGAACTACGATTCAACCCAGTGATCTCATTACTGCATATGTATTCAAAAGAAAATAAACTGCTCTACCAAAAAGACACATACATGTGTGTGTTCATCGCAGCACTATTCACAATAGCAAAGACACGTATTCAACTTAGGGTCCCATCAGCAGTGCATTGGGTAAAGAAAATGTTGTACCTATACACCGTAGAATACTATATAGCCATAAAAAAGAGTAAAATTATGTCCTTGGCAGCAACATGGATGCAGCTGGAGGCCATAATCTTAAGCAAATTAATGCAAGAACAGAAAACCAAACACCAAGTGTTCTCACTTATAAGTGATGGCTCAATATTTGGTATTTATAGCCAAAAATATGGCATCAATAAACATTGGGGACTAACTGGGGAGATGACCAAAGGTTGAAAAACTAACTGTTGGGTGCTGCACTCACTAAGTTGGTCATGGGATCATTCACATCCCAAACCTCAGCATCATGTAATATACTTATATATCAAACCTACACGTGTACCCCCCGAATCTAAAATCAAAGTTCAAATTATAATGAAAAATAAACGTTGCAAACCTCTATACAATTGCATTTTAAAATGTAGATTAGCCTAACTACAGGTAGAGTATTTGAACCTCACAATTTCCAAGTAACCAAGGAACTACTCCATCAAAAAGAATCTGTGATACCTTATTTTGTGTATCAACTTGGGTAGACCATGGTATCCAGATATTTAGTCATACATTATGGTATATATTTCTGTGACTGTGTTTTTTTTTTTTTCAGATAAGATTAACATTTAAAACAGTAGACTTTGAGTAAAGCAGATGACCCATTTCTAAATTGAGGAGATCTCATCCAATCAGTTGAACACCTTAGCAGAAAAGAAACTGAGCTCCCTCGGGAAGAGAGAACTCTGCTGGCAGATGTCCTTCAGATGAACTGCAACATCATCTCTTCCCTGGGTATTTAGGCTGCTGGTCTACCCTGCAGATATTTAGACTTGACAATCTCCATGCTAGTGTAAATCAATTACTTAAAGTAATAAATTTTTCTCTTTTTATTTTTCTCTCTATTTTCTGTACATATAAAAATATATAAAAATTATATATGTATATAAAATTTACATATACTATATATGTTTATTATATGCATTATAAACATATATAAATTCATATATTTATACTCATATATAAAAATACACACACACATCTTGTTGGTTTGGTATCTTTGGAGAAACCTAACATGAAATGAATCCCAGATGTTTCACAGAAAAATTTTTCCAATCTTCTATGTACCAATAAACCTGAAATTACTTCAGGACTTTGAAAAGAAAGAAAAATTTCCTGTTTTCCTTTTTGAAGCAAGTATAACTTTACTCTCTAAATCTGAAAAGGCTAATATTAAAAAGAAAACAATAAATTTATCTCATTTTAGAATATCAATGCAAATGTACTAAATAAAATATTAACGAAATCCACCACTATATGAAACTAATAATACACTATGAGAAAGTGGGATTTATTCTAAAGGTTTAAAGTTGGTATGCTATCAGGAAATCCATTATTATGATACATTGTTATTGTAGATTTTTTTAAAGGAACAAGTTGTGACTATCTACATAGATGCTGAAAATACTTTTAGCAAAATATAACCCTTATTCTGGAAAAAAGCACTCAAGAATATAGGACTTCATGGCTACTTTGTTAACACAATGCAATATACATGCTTAGTACTAAAGTCAGCATTATACTTCATCGGAAGCAAAAGTAAAAGAAACTAGAGGTACTTCTAAAACGAGGAATGAGAAAGGGATGCCCAATATTTCAATAGGTATTAGAGGTGTGACTCAGTAGAACTAAATAAGAGACCAAAATTAGGGTCATGATTGTTAATGAAGAAGAAAAAAGATACTTGCAGATGATATACAAGTATGCCTGAAAAACCATGGAGGAACAGTGCTAGAACTAACTCAACTAACAAAATAAGTAATGAATATCACATGATATAAAATTAATGTGTAGAAGTCAATAGCCTTTTTGTAATAAACAATAACTTGTTTTTGGACATAATGGTAGGGAAAACCCCATTTATAATAACAAAGATAATCAAATACTTAAGGATAAAGTTAACAGGAAATGTCCAAAGCCTTTATGAGGAAAAATTTAAAGTACTCCTGATCAACACAATGTTAGATTCGAACAAATAAATAGACATCCCTTGATCCTAATGAGCATGACTCAACACCATCAATATGTTAGTTCTTCCTAAATTAATATAGTGCTTTTTTCATAATAAAAATGCCAACAAACCTTTTACTTTGGAACTAAACATGCTGATACTAAAGTTTAAATGGAAAAAAAATATGCAAAAAGAATAAGGAAACCACTGAGAAAGAGAAATAATCCAAAGGACAATCGTCCTTTATCAGCCTTCAAACCATTCAGTAAAGTCTCATAATTAAAACTACAGCATGAGTGGAAAGATTATGAGTGAACAGAATAGAAACCCCAGAAATAGATGTACATAGAGTATATAATCTAGGTGGCATATCATATCAAAGAAGTAAACATAATATTTTTAGTACATGGTCGGAAAGCAACTGGATGGTCATTAAAGAAACAATACATGAAATTTTTTCTTAACACCATTTGCGGCAATAAACTCCAAATTCTCTCTTTTGGTATAAGCTCACATTTTCGTTAAGCTGTTTTATCTTTTCCTGCGCTGCCTTGAATTCATTCAGTTCACATTCTGAAATCATGCCCAGCCATAGATTTGAGCACACCTCCATGCAGAATTTGGAGTTCTCCATCTCTAGCCTTCCCCTGCCATTACTTCCTCCTACCCTCCAGTGGCTATTGTGTCTTTCAATTCTGTCTGTCCTCTTTTCCTCAAATCAGAAGGATCACAGGTTACCTATTAGAGTTTCAGATGTCCTGTGAGCACAGATTTCAAGCTGTGGATATTTTCTTTTAATAGTGATATATTTTTGTTTTAATGCTTTTTAAAATATTCCTATGGTATAAGTGATGACTTAACTCCATTATCATCCATATTTTATCCCCAGCTTACCTCTGTTATCCCCACATCGGAAAGTCAATTGCCCAGAAGCATATATTTGATAATCCTTTGGGAATGACAGTTTGCCACTTAATAGCACTTTATGTCATGCTGCTCTAGAAATCTTCAGGGTCTATTTCTCATTATTATATGAATTTTTAGTTTTGTTTGTGTTCTTTGAAAATGTATTCAATACGTGTCTCCTAAATCTTCAAAATATAGGTGATTACTTTTTTATAATATACAGCTGCAACTGTTATGCAGCTATCTAATCAATTATAGCAGTTTTGTAATTTTATTATAGTGTCAATTTCCTTTTTTTTTTTTTTTTGAGTGGGTGGGCAGTATTTTTTTAAATTTTATAAGAGCCAGTATACCTCAGTTCTCTTCAGTCTACAAAGTCCTTTTTCTGTAACCTCACAAGTACAGATGTTACTGTGATGTCACTGTGATTGTATTTTTCCAGCCCATGCTTTTATCTAATCCTCAGAATTAATAAATATGGTTTTAACACATTATCCTAATTATCAGAAATAGTCTATGTCGCTTCCTAAGTACCTCCTTACCGCTTTCCAATAAACACCTGGAAAGCTGCTATACTTTGTTCTAGGAACCAAATAGTCATAAATAATAATCTCCACAGATGAAATGTAAAATTATGTTTCTCATTTACAGGTTACAAATCAGTTACACATGTGTAATTACATTTCAACTTCTATGATTTCAGAGACATATAAGGTTTTAGATCGCTGAAGTTTTATCTTCAGATTAAAGCAGTTAGTTTATATGACTCTGCATTTCAGGACAAAAATGGGAGGGAGCTAGTAATTCCTTTATATATAGTATTTTAAAATAAAGAGACTGGGAGATAATGAAAAAAGATGAAAGGCTTTTAGAGAATCACACCTAATATATTATCTTCTTTATTTCACAACTTTGCCTCCTTGTAAGTTCAGAAAACTTTGTACAATAGGTTTAGCAAACGAGTCTTGAAAATAAAATTGTTCTACTTAATTTCAAAAAGATAGACAGACAGATAGATAGGTGAGTGTTTCCATCTTTAAAATAGGTAATACTGCACTCACATACATCCACTAGAGTGCTGTAAGTAATAGCCCAAGGAAATGATTATATGTCACTTCATAAGTGTAATGTGTGACACAGATACAGCATCTAAAGTGGGAAAAGTATAAAGTATAATTCAAGTACAAAGTGTGATACAAATATTTAATATGTCAGTAACCTAGTCCTGCAGGTGTTCAGAGGTAAACAAAAAATTCAAATAAATGTGCTGTGCTGGGAAGCATTCCTTAATGTCCCACTGGGTTGACTGAAGGCATAAAAAATGCTGGCTCTTGTCTTAACATGGAAAACTACACCTGCTGTGATTGTTTCTTAATGAACCAGCCCTTAAAAAATTCAGCCCAGTGACTCAATGTTGACTAGGAACTGGGTAGAGAATAGCCCCTCTAATTTTCTCTAAATTTAACAGCCACTAATTGCATTGCAAGACCCCCCTCCTTTGCTGATTACCTTTAAGTGCTCCATGAGACAAGGTGCTAATGAGATTTTCAGTCTTACTTTTTTTCTTTTTTATTTTTTTAGCAGCACTATTAAGGCTGGTGTATTATGCAAGATTTACCCCACTGACTCCAGTCCTGTCTGTTTCTCTTCACGTGTATACAGAAGGTGATTTTGTTTTATGGAAGATGAGAATTAATTCTCAAGTGAAGATGCTTTATTTCTATCATTAATGAACAAATTGCTTTTTTACAAGGCTTCACTGTAAGAGATTAGTTATTCCTTTCTGGTTATTTAGAGGCCCTTCAGGCTTTCTTTGGGGATCTCATTACTTTCTACAGTGCTTCAAAAAGAGATTAAAGAGTCCTAAAGGATGCTAACATACACATAAACCTGAATGTGTTATTCTTCTTGGAAAGAGAATAGGGAAGGAAAGTGGAGGCATGTTGTCTGGTGAGCAAATAAAAACCTAATATATTTTATCCATATGAGAGTTGTGGCACCTCATTCCACTATTAAACACTCATGGATAATTTACTTCATTTATTAGACTTTTAAAAGCTGCTAGAGGTAAGTAGTAGATGTTATAAAAATGACTTTCATGTAATTTTCTTGATTATCGGTTCATGAATGACTATTCACCATACTTTCAATTATCAGCATCAGAATTCTTACCATCACTATCAGAACGGTTAACATTTACTGAGCAACTACTATAGCCCTAGAACTATGCTAAGTGGGTTCACAGTCTTATTTAATCCCCCAAATAATCCCATGACCTTATTTACACTGTTACCCTCATTTGGAAGTGAGGAAAACTGAAGGTCATACAGTGAGTAAGCATGGAAGCATAAATGGAAACCAGTTCTGTCTGACTTGACAACATTCCAACTTAATGTGTTTTCAAACACATGTATAAAAACTCAAAGTTACCCTGCTAGACACACTGATTGGGACTAAGCTCTGCTACTGAACCATCCATTTTTGTGTCGATTAGTCACAGTCCATTTGGAGGCAAATTTCATGGCAGCCAATTACTAGGTTGGTTGAGCAACTATTTGGTTAAGCAGGAAGTAACTGTCAACGGCTTGATTGTACTAAAATTTAGTGATCTTTAACCTGTGGATTGTGACATCTCCTCTGACAGTAGCACTGCCTCCTTGTTTATAAGGAGATCTTGTGCAAGGTCTTTGTTCTCAGGCTAGTTTCAGGAGAATAATAGAGAATATCATTTATTGAGTGCTTACTATGAACCAGTCACTGTTCTAAATCCTTTACACAGATTCTCTCATTTATGGATTAAACATCTTTATACAGCAATAATATAATCAACTCCTTTTCACAGAGAAGGGAAACCAGATACACAAAAGTTAACTAACTTGTCCAAAATCCCAGTCAATAGCAGAGCCAAGATTCTAATGCAGACAATCAGATCGTGTCAAGCACTCTTGCTCTAGGACGCCTCTCAGTTGATGATAACACCATCCCTTCCAGGTGCTCAGGCCATAATTTAAAGCTACACTTAACTCCTCTTTGTCTTCGCATGCCACATTCACTCCAACAAAACTCTACTGTGACCAAAATCTCCTGAATCTGACCATTTCTTACTATCTCTGTTGCATTTGCCCTGATCTCTACCCTCATTTTCAACTAGGTTTTTACAGTATCCTCCTATTTGCATCTTTCTGCTTGGTTCTTATCTTGCTGCAGTCCCTTTTCAAAATTTTGCTATATTCAATACAAAATAAAAATTCAGAAAACTTTTGAAAGCTCAATGGACATTCATTTACTAATTAAATGCTGCCCAAATGACTTGCCAATATCACAGGTAACTAGTGGAGAAATGAGAATCCAGAGAGCCTAATTCCTAATGGCAGGTGTTTTTTATGATTAATTCTACTGGACCTTCCTGTTTCTCATTCAGGATACTTTTCGGTTATCCTGGTTATCCTTTTAGTTTACTGTTAGTCAAAGTGATTCCTTGATTCCAAACAAAACAAAACAACAAACAGCCATACCAGTCAGAGGAAGGATCTGTGTAGTTTATGCAATTTTGATGTCATTTTTCTGAGTATAAAGATATACTCAGATTCATATTTTACTTAGATAGCTAATTCTACCCAACTGAAGTCATACCAGGCCTCCACTGTCTGCTTTTAAAATCTGAAGCCACTATGTGTCATGTTTTCCCTTTTCCCTGCCTCACCTCACACCAAATTCAGTTTCACCTGTGTGTGCTTTAGTCTTCAGAATACTCACCTCCCAGGGAGGCAGCCACAGAAGATCAGCACCTTGTCTTGATTGTCTTGAAGTTATGTTCATGCAATCAGAATCTAAGTGAAATTACTTTGCTAGAGGTGCGTAATGCCGCAAACTGGCTTCTGGGCAAGGCTTCTATTAAATAGCAAGATTTTGGAGATCTGTAACAGAAGACATATTATATTGGTGCATCCTAAAACATGTGATGTAGATTTCCAAAATACTTACCATCAAATTTGATATTGCAGTAGGTGGATAATAGGGTCTCAAAACAATGGCCAATATTTTGTAAGAGAAAATAGAGGGAATAGAACGTATGTACTACATATACTTTATTTATATATTAAGATTATATATGTTAATATATAATCTTCACTGTTGCATACTTTATAGACACTAACCATTTATCACTTACATGTTAAGTAAGTATCTTTAGGTGAATTTTTTAAAGTTCTTTATCATTTATTGTGCTTAATAGGTATCTTCAATCTTAATGGAATCAAATTTATCATTTATTTCTTTTAACGTGTGGACTTTTTTGTTCTGTTTAAGAAATCCTTTCCTTCTGACACATAATAGGTATTCACCCGTGTTTTCTCCAAATGGTTTTAAATTGGGTTTTGATACTTCAACTTTTCATCAATTTAGAAACATTTTATAATGTAAGAATTAAATTACATATTCTTCCCTTAATAGAAACTGATTGCTGCCGTCCCATTTATTAAATTATCAATTATTTTTTATTTTGCTTACATATGTGTGTAGATCTAAGTGTGAGCTCTCCATTCTATTGCATTAGTCTTTTTTTTTTTAATTCCTGTGCTAAAATAACACTTGATGTCTACTCCCTTCAGAGGTGCCTGGCTTCTTCATGGTTGTTCTTCCATATACATTTAAACAGAGGTTTACAGGTTCAACAACGACTTCACTCAAATTTGAGAACTGGGTGAATGTTGCATCGACTCTTCTTTCAATTTGGAAAGAATTGATATATTAAAAATATACTTGTGAACATGGCATATTTCTTCATTATTTAGGTTGATATACTTAATAAGACATTGAGATACTTCATTAAAATTTTACCAAAATAAGTCTTTTCCATGTTTTCGTAGATATATATGACACTTGTATGTAATATGACATATGAAATGACATATCTAGTACGCAATACATCGTATATAGCATGTTTGACTACATATAATGTGCCTCTTGAGAGACTGCATATTTTAACAAACATACATTTGCTACTACAAATTACACACAAATATATGCTTTATGAAATAGAAAACTTCTAAAATATTTTCTTCTAATACTTTGTTACACTGTATAGAAATGCAATTAATATTTATATTAATCATATTTCCAGCAACCTTCTTAAGCTCTTTTCTTAATTCTAAAATTTTATCTTTTTTTTTTTTTTTTTGAGATGGAGTCTCGCTCTGTCGCCCAGGCTGGAGTGCAGTGGCCGGATCTCATCTCACTGCAAGCTCCGCCTCCCAGGTTCACGCCATTCTCCTGCCTCAGCCTCCCGAGTAGCTGGGACTACAGGCGCCCGCCACCTCGCCCGGCTAGTTTTTTGTATTTCTTAATAGAGACGGGGTTTCACCGTGTTAGCCAGGATGGTCTCGATCTCCTGACCTCGTGATCCGCCCGTCTCGGCCTCCCAAAGTGCTGGGATTAATGATTCTGCTATATATTCACATGGGCAATAATATCATATGTGAATGATAATTTCGTTTCTTCCTTTAAAACTTAAACATTGTATTCACTTTTTTCAGATTTATTGCCCAATATAATCAAAATGGTAATATTAGCTCTTTACCTTGTTCTCAATTTATTAAGGAGCGTAACATTACTCCTTTGTTGGAATGGAACTATCTACAACCTACTTATAAGGTTAAGTTAGTTTTGCTCCAAATGTTCCAGTTTACCTGATATTCAATCAAATACTGACTTCTGAAAACCTGTCTTCTGAAGCTCGTTTCTTCATCTTTCCATCTGAAATACTGCGTTGCTTGATATGCTATCTATATCTATATCTATATCTATATCTATATCTATATCTATATATGTTCTGCTTCTCTTGTCATTCTTTTATTTAATTACTCACCTTATTTTATTGAAAAATTTTGTTAAAGATTAAATATTTTCCTTGTATTTCTAAAAATATCTTTAACCTCCCAGCCGCTGGCTTAATGATTTAATGATTTAACATGATATAAATTCACATTCTTTGGACTTGATGCCTTTGCAAAAATCTGAGGTTATTGTAATCCTTTTTCTTTATAAAATATCTTTGTAGTTTTCTTTAAAGTCAATCAGGATTTTTTTCTAACAGCCACCAATGTAAAATGTAGTTTAGAAGTAACTTCCCAAAAATCGTTTTTGGTTTTCTTCTTCCATTTCTATGCAATTTATGGGTAGAAATTTATTTTGTGTGGTATGAATGTTACTTCCTTTCTGAAGCTTTTTAATCTGAAGCTTTTTAATCTGTAAATGTATAGGCAGAAACTCATTTTTATATTTTCATTTTTAACTTTGAAAAAAAATCTCACACAAGAAACCATAGATGAGGAATTAACAAAATGATGAGATGCTAAAAGATTAGCATCTTAACCATCTTGCATAAATTCCTTCCACAACATGTATTATTTTTTAAGTGGTGTTTTACAATGAGCTTTTTCATACTGAAGGTGTTTTTATGTAGACACAAAGTATTGGTCATTCTTTAATGTAGCAAAATCCCAGTGAAGATCCATATTCCAACCAATTTTCTGGCCTGTAATGCATCCCAATGAGAATTTTATTTGCAATTAGATGTCAGTAGGAGGTGAAACATACTACAGATACAGAGAGAAAAAAAAAAAAGTCATTACAGTTCCTCTCTGCCAGAATATGACCTTTTTCCAAAGGAAAAAAAAATAAATATTCTAATTGTATCTTTGAATCACAAGACGGTTGAAAATACATTTGCTAAAATGAAAGACAATTAAATGTTCCTACTAAACCTGTTGTTTGTGTTACAGGCTGTTTCTTTAGTTTAGTTTGCAAAAAATAACATCATTATGAGAGATAGAGATGATAAAATATATTGTCTCCCAAATAATGCAAAATGATTTTTTTCTTTCATTGTTTTTTGTTTGTTTGTTTGTTTTTGAGGTTTTTTGCTGTTTCCAAATGGGCAGTTTTAAAGGAATAGAACATTAATATAATTAATTGAAGAAACTTAATAATTTGAGGTTGTATTTAAATAACCCTATAGGGGAGTGAGACCTCTCCATTGAAATGGGACCATTTGCCACCTACCATAAATACGTTACAATCATTTTTCTTTCCAATTTCTCTTGAATTTGCAGTTTACCCATATCCAACAGCCTCATTGGAAGGACTATAAACTATTTTCATGGTAAGCATATTATGTATGTGTCATTAAAAAAGAATCATGGCTGGGCACGGTGGCTGACACCTGTAATCCCAGCACTTTAGGAGGCCAAGGCGGGTGGATCACGAGGTCAGGAGTTTGAGACCAGCCTGATCAACATGGTGAAACTCCATCTCTTCTTAAAAATACAAAACTTAGCCAGGCGTGGTGGCATGCACCTGTAGTCCCAGCTACTCGGGAGGCTGAGGCAGGAGATTCACTTGAACCCAGGAGGAGGAGTTTGCAGTGAGCCGAGATTGTGCCACTGCACTCCAGCCTGGGCAACAGAGTGAAACTCCGTCTACAAAAAAAAAAAAAAAAAAAAAAAAAAAAAAAACCTGTGTTTTCATAGGGGTGGAAATGGAATAAGCAGAGAATAGGAAGGCACTGTCTGAATTTTATTCTACCGCCCTGCATGTCCCCAAAATACAAATACACATTATTTCAGTCTCCTTCCAGAGTTCGCTTAATTTCATTTTTCTGTGGGATGAGGTAAATAATTTCTTGTAAAACATTCTCTTTGCTGGGAAAAGCCAACCCGATGAACAAGGAAAAATTTTCTAAAGGTTAAATGACTGACTGGTTGATATGATGGTATGTGCTTAAACTCTGTATAAACTTTTGCAAACATTTTCCATTTTTTCCAGCTGACGTTCAGTTTATTTGAAGCAAATATATTTGGAAATCAAGCAGTCATACATCCATTCAACAACTACCCTATCATTTAACACACCTCTAGTTTCACACTGACTTCATGACTAAATTGTGAAAAATGTATTTACACTCTTATGCGTCCGAATGTAATTTTTTTTTTTTACTTCCATTAAGAAATATTCTTGGCCAGGTGTAGTGGCTCACACCTGTAATCCCAACATTTTGGGAGGCCAAGGTGGGTGGATCACTTGAGGTCAGTAGTTCAAGACCAGCCTGGCCAACATGGTGAAACCCCATCTCTACTAAAACTACAAAATATTAGCTGGGCATCATGGTGGGCGCCTGTAATCCCAGCCACTCAGGGGGCTGAGGCAGGAGAAACAGTTGAACCCAGAGGTGGTGGTTGCAGTGAGCTGAGATTGTGCTACTGCACTCCAGCCTGGGTGACAGAGTAAGACTTATTTCTATAAATAAATAAATAAATAAATAAATAAATAAATAAATAAATATTCTTGAAAGCCTACAATTGTTTTTCCTAAGTATTTTACTAACTGTTAGGCTATAAATATTATCCGTCCTCAAAAATCTTACAGTGTAGCTGAAGAAACAATTCTTGTGAGGAAAAAAAGCAAACAAAAATCACTGTGAAACCACATGCTCTAAGGGAAAAGGAAGCAATGTCATCAATTAATGCTATAGATTTCAAGTAGGCAAAAATCATTTAGGAAAATTGGGATCAACCCATTGTCAGAACTTAGAGAAAAATAAAAAGGGGAAGTGCCATTTCACTTTTATAAATATAAAAATAAAATTACACATACTTTCAAAATATACATATTACAACCTTGCAACTCAATATACATGCATCTAAGTATATCTGCCTGTTTTTCAAAATATAGTATAAACTCTAGAAAAAGAAATATCACTGGGCCATGTGTGGTGGCTCAGGACTGTAATCCCAGCAGTTTGGGAGGCCGAGGCAGGTGGATCACTTGAGGTCAGGAGTTCCAGACCAGCCTGGCCAACATGGTGAAACCCTGTCTCTACTAAAAATACAAAAAATAGAACAAAAAAAATCAGCAGGCTTGGTGGTGTGTGCCTGTAATCACAGCTACCCGGGAGGCTGAGGCAGGAGAATCACTTGAATCCTGGAGGCTGAGGTTGCCGTGAACCGAGATCACACAATTGCACTCCAGCCTGGGTGACAGAGTGAGACTCCTCTGAAAAGGAAAAGGAAAAGGAAAGAGAGGAGAGGAGAGGAGAGGAGAGGAGAGGAGAGGGGAGGAGAGGAGGAAAAGAAAAGAAATATTGCTGTTAATAAGAGCTACTCTGAGGGAATGAGATACATTCTTTCTATATTGGAAATATTTTTATGTAGTAAATATAGAGTAAAGATGTGTACAGATGTATTCAATAAACTTTAGCCTAAAGCTGTCTCCTTACATATTTTAAGTTCAGCCTAAAGATTTCTCTGTACATAGTGAACTGTAACCTAAATGGAGGTGCAAACACACTGTAGCTTACTCTTGTGCCAGTCACCGAGTTTTGGCCAATCAAAGGTGGCCATCTGTTCAAACTCTTTTCAAATGAGGCAAAAGCCAAGCTGTAAGCAATCCAGTTGTTTCTGTGCCTCACTTTCGTTTTCTGTACATCACTTTCCTTTTTCTGTCTATAAATCTTCCGCCACATGCTGCGCTGAAGTCTCTGAGCCTAATCTGGCTCAGGAGGCCACGTGATTCACGAGCTGCACTCTGCTCAATTAAACTCTTTTACATTTAATTCCGCTAAAGTTTTCCTTTTAACAGATAGTTGGGTGGATGATGGATGGATGGCTGAATGGGAAAAGAATGGGTGGATGAATGGATAGAAAGGTAGACCCATAAATAGATAGATGCATATACCCACAGATAGATCTATGGACACAGAAATGCATAGATAAATCAATATTTCCTGTGGGAAATCTGGAGAAATATATACCAAAATGTTAAAAGTGATGGGAGGTAGGATGATAGGATATTTCCATGAATTTTACTTTTACTTCTGCTTTGCTAATATGTTTGATTTCCCCAGAGTGGCACCATGTTAGCTACACATTAAAATAATGACAGTTTTTAAACACAAATGCTTAATTGTTCCAGCAATACTTGTTGAAGTCTGTATTTTTACCATTGAAATGATTTTGCAGCTTTGTCGAATATCAGCATTTGTGTGGTCTATTTCTGGGCTTTCTACTTCGTTTCATCAGACTGTGTCTCTGTCCATTTGCCTATATCATATTTGCTAGATAACATGAGACCTATCATTTTGTTCTTTTATAAAACTATGCAACTATCCAGGTTATTATATTATCCAGATTATTATATTATATTATCCAGATTATTATATTATCCAGATTATATTATCCAAATTATTACATTTTTTAATTTAAAAAATTAAAATCTGCTGTCATTTTGATTGGGATTGTATTGAATTTATGTATCAGTTGAAGAGAATAGACATTAACCACATTGAGTCGTCCAAATCATAAACATTAAATTTTGTCTTTAAGGAAATTTGCTCATTTCACCTGTTACAGAAGGTATTGGTTTAAAGTTTTTTCTAATATTCCTTTAACTGTAAAGTTGCCCCCTTTTATTCCTGATATCTGTAATTTGCTCCCTATTTTTAAAACTTCTAACTGCAATGTTGATCATATTTACTGATTATTTCAATTGGCCAGCTTTAGGTATCATTGATATTCCTTTCTATTTGTTTTATATTTCATTCCTTCTGCTTTTAATTTCCTCCTATTTAATTTAGGTTTATTTTTTCTTTTGTTCTAGTTTATTAAGGTAAAAGCTTTGGGCATTTATTTGAGACTGAATTGATAAGCATTTAAAGCTATACATGTTTTAGCAGCTCAACTGAAAGCACATACAGCAAATTTTGATGTTTTTCATATTTACTTTTATTAATTTAGAAATCTTTTCTCATTTTTATGTTATTTCTTTTTTGACTCTATGCTACTTTAAAAAGTAGTGTGTAACTTTCAAATATATGCCATTTTCCAGACATTTTTCTAGTATCGATTTCTAAATGAATTATGTTGTTGGACAGATTTTGATGTGTTTGAATTTATTTACCATATATTAATGTGTGTTTCAGTGCTAGTTATATGTTCTATCTTGGTGAACGTTTCACGTGCACATGAGATAAAAATGTATTTTACACTATTGCAGGGTAAGTATTGCTCTAAATATCAAGGGAGTCCAGTTGTTTGATTGTGTTCTCCAGTTCTTCTATAACCTTGTTATTTATTTGTTTTTGTCTACTTATTCTATCAATTACTGGACAGTGTTAAAATTGTACATGTAATTTTGAATTTGCCTATATTTCCTTGCAGGTTTTTCGGTTTTTAATTTACTTTGAAGATCTCTTATTGGTTGCATGTGCATTTACAATTGTGATATGTTCTTGCTGAACTGACTCTTTATGTCTCTCTTTATCCTGGTACCATTCCATTTAAGTCTACTATTCTGGT
>NW_012101476.1:5937014-5968269 GCF_000951045.1 Mandrillus leucophaeus
CCCAGGCTGGAGTGCAGTGGCCGGATCTCAGCTCACTGCAAGCTCTGCCTCCCGGGTTTTTGCCATTCTCCTGCCTCAGCCTCCTGAGTAGCTGGGACTACAGGTGCCCACCACCTGGCCTGGCTAGTTTTTTTTTTTGTATTTTTTAGTAGAGATGGGGTTTCACTGTGTTAGCCAGGATGGTCTCGATCTCCTGAGCTTGTGATCTGCCCGTCTAGGCCTCCCAAAGTGCTGGGATTACAGGCTTGAGCCACCACGCCTGGCCAGCTTTTAATTTTTATAACAAAAATATGTTTTATATTTTATATAACAAAAATATATTATATATTTTATATTTTATGTAACAAAATTGTATTATATATTTTTCCTTCTCTTTATCTCTTTGTTTAGGTTCAAGTTTATTTCTGGTATCATTTTCTTTACACTTGAAGAAATTCTATTAATATATCTTGTCATTGTGGTTTGCTACTCAAACTTTTCTCAGCTTTTGTGTTGTCTATTATTTTTAGCCTTACCATCAGCTTAGAAGTAAATTATTGCTAAATAAAGAATTCTACCTCGATATATCTATTTTCCTTTTAGTGCTTAAAAATTATGAATTCATTGTCTTTTGTCATGCATAATTTTTGATGAGAAGTCTGCAGTTGTGCTTGCAATTTTTCCCACAATTTTCCCTCTATATGTATTGTGACTATTTGCCCTCACTATGTTCAAGGCTATCATTCAGTTACTGGCTTTAAGCAAAATAATCATAATGAGCTTTGATATATGTTGTTTGTATCTGTACCTGTGTGTGTTGTATGTAACATGTTAGTGTTTGTTGTTCCTGGAAATATGAATTTATCATTTTCATCAATATTGGAAGATTTCTGCATATTTTTCGCACAGAATTGTTTGTGTCCTCCCCCTTGTCTCTTTCTGAGAATCTATTTTTACATATGTTAGAGTGTTTGATATTACCCTGAAATTTTTTTCTTGGTCTTTTTATCTGTTTGCTTAATGTTTAAGTCTAAAAATCTTCAAGTTCACTGATCTTTTTTTACTTCATTTGTTTACTTTCTCTCAGAAATCACAGTCCTGCACTGCTTGTTGTTCAATATCTGAAAGCCATTGTATCTATTTTCCTGTTTCTACTTGTGTTTTGTGGGAGGATGATGTGTGGTCCTTGTTATTCCACCTTGTCTAGACGTATACATTTGTAAGACTTCTAAGTTATATTTTCTATATGATGGTTATATATTTGGAGTGGGATGGGTGTATGTTTTATATAGTGTTTTATGTAATGATAGTTATATTTAGAGTGCTATCTACTTAAGAATTTACTCTTAATAATATTACCAGTGCATTCATATGTGAAGTAAACTGTCTTTATTTAGAAACATATATTATGGATGTATCTACTCATAAAACTGAGGCCCTCATGATTAGGCAGGGAGGACAGGATAAATAGGCAGAGCACATGTTTTAAAGCAGTGGCATCATATGCCACTGTAATGGTAGATACACGTCATGATAAATTTGTCCAAACCCACAGAACGTACAACACTGTGAGTGAGCCCTAACATAAACTATGGATTTGAGATGATTATATTAATGTGGTTTTACCAATTGTAATAAAAGTACCACCTGGTGGGAGATGGAAATGGTGGGGAAGGCTATGCATGTGTCAGAGCAGGAGGTATAAGGAAAATATCTGCACCTTCTGTTCAATTTTGCTGTGAATCTGAAACTGCTCTGAAAAAAATCAAGCCCATTGATAAATCAGACCCTCTGCTGTTAATTTTCAAGAGGCAGCTCTGCATTGGAAGTTAACAGGAGTTGAGCAGTAAAAGTTGAATGGGGATGAGGTCACATGAAACATGTGTTGGAGAATTGTCCCACAGAGATAGGACAATGGAATATTTGTAGTGGTGGTTCTGGTCCAGGAAGCTTTAAAATGTAGCTGCCTAATAATCCATTGTAAGTGGTTTGCTGAGTGATATCATATTGAAGCTTCTCTTTGTCCCTTCAAACCTACTGTATAAAACATACAGTTGTCTAGTGTGAGCAACAAATTCTTCATTATTGAGCAAAATACTCTATATTCCTCATCAACATTAACACAGATAGTGGAACAAAGAATAATCCTCAGGCAGAAGATAGATGCAAGTTGTATCAAAGCAGTAGAGGAAGAAATAGCCATGGAATTTAAGTCCTTGGAATTCACAGAAATCCTGCCTAAGGCATTCAACTTATCTAACAAATTTAAATCCCAAAGAACATATTAACTTCAAATTACATCAGAAGAAGTTAAACTCTGCTTAACAGTATTTGTTTTTTGACAGCTAGAGTTTCCACTTTATACTTTTCTTATAGATGTTCCCATTTTTATTTGCAGATTTTATGAATTTATGTCTACGTCTTGAGTGCTACTGTTTGCTTGCTTACACATAGTTCTTTCTCTTTTGGTTACAGAAGGGGAAAATTAAAATTTAGTAATATTCAAGATGTGTATATCTAAGCCCAAATGAGAATTGTTCACTTCTTATAAGATGATAGAGCTTTAAATTTTAAGTTTACAATTAATTTTCATAGCTTTTTCATTTGTATATAGAATAGTTGTCTTTGTGCTTTAGTTTATTCTTCTGTAAAATAAATAAAACTTTCATCACTTTTAGAGATAGATGTTTTATTAAAACATCATTTTTTTAAATATGCTTGTAGAACACTAGTCTCCTAAACTGATTGTTAATATACTTGGGAAGTTCTACTTACTATATGTTCTTCTAGAAGATTTACAGTGAACATTGGTACATTAAATACATGTGACAGTAATTGTGAATTAATATAATAAAGTGAAATGTGTTTAAATTTTTTCATTTTAAAGTAGTCTTTGCTTATCTTATTTGAAGACAAAAATTATTTTTGCAGATACTATCTAAACACATGCCACAGAATTATGTGCTGTATGCATTGGACAACATTTGGAAACTATTATTTATAGGCCTTGTGGAAGAGTGCCAGTAAGTTTCCATGTTTGATTGGAACACATCGGTGTAGTGCTATTTTTGTTCATGCTTATATCTCTAATGGAATTATTTCCTTATGACAGTTACTTTCAATAATTCTTCTAAGTTGCCTCTGATACAAGTCATTTGAAAGCTTGAAAGATTTTTTTTTTCATTAATCATTATTGCAATGTTTTCTGGCATTTGACCAGAGGTACACCAACACTGAATATATGTTTCTAGATTGTTGAGTCATTAAGCACAAGTCTCAATAAACACTCTAATATCTGTCCACATTGCTGGTACAAGGCTGTGTTCAAATGCTGAAAACAGGATGAAAGAGTATCCACAGGCTATTCATATTGCTGTACTAAATATATTCCTTTTCCAATAACATCTTAGTTTCAGAAAGCACTCATTGTATTAGTCATTATTATTAAATGCCAAAACAATGGTGATTGGTGACCGTCCTTGCTTGGCAATACTATATGAAGGAAAACAGGGAAAATATTTTCCCAGAGCAGTATGTCTTTGCTCTCTATGGAAACCAGAGCAACCATGCCAAGACTGTGTGTTTGGCATGCGTTACAATTAGCACCCAACTCAATATCAAATGCTCTCCTTTTAGATTACAGCTCTAGAGTTATGTGGGGACACCATGGAAACTTTTTTACATAGATTATTAGCAATTATATCCTGTTGATGCAAAATTGGTGAAAAATGACAGTGTATTAAACTCTTAAATTTGCTAATAATTAGTTAAAACTGTGTTTTACAGAAATGATTTTTCTATTTAGTTCTCTCATTTTTTGAAGCATATATTCTGTGCAAATATCCTACAGCAAGTTTATCAAGCACCATATGTAGCCATGATTTTGCTAGCTATATATGACAGTTAGACCTTCAAGAGGCTTTTTATATTTGGCATGTTCAGTTAAACAAATACAACCTTATGCATCCTTTAAATTTTCTACCCTGCATAGTACATCATAATTTCAACATCACATCACCTATTTTGAAGTCCATAGGTCCCTTACGTTTTCCTCTATATATAATTGTAAAACAAATTTTGTACCTACTTCACTGTCATAAGAAATATCCATGCAAAATTGTAGTTTTTTTTTTTTTCATTCTGTCTTCATCAGAAAATACTTAGAGGTAATACTTGGTTTAACAGTTGAAAAAAATCACTTTTCTAGATAATATATTGACACCTGGAATTATTTTTAATAACTCAAGATGATTCCATACAAGTCATGATTGGTATTTTTGTCTACCCCAATGGTAGGCAGCCAGTAATTTGATTTTAGGTTAACATATTTTTATGTGAATTTCTGACATACTACAAAATTGTTGAATAATTTGTTTTCAGATTTTGCCCTGATTTTATTTAAAAATTAAGGTGCAGAAGATGAAAAATTGCAATAATGGTACTACTGTTTATTAAACACAATTTGTGTAAAGATGCAAGTCACTATGTATGGTTAAAGTAGCAAAATTTTGGTCTTAGCCTAAAGCTTATGTGAGAAATGCCAGACATATTTAATGAAATATTTTACCTAAACTGTACTTTAAGTTGATATTTTGCAGTATATTTTAGCTCCTGGAATGCTCTATCACCTTCTTTCACATGCCTAATATATAACTTATAAATTGTTACACATTCAATTTTTCTATGTATTTGCCATAAAGCTTTATGCAGGAGTGGCTGTTGTGGCAAATATGCCACCTGCAAGCAGGTTGTCTTTGATATTTATGAATATATTTATTTAGTTCTCTATTTTTTGTTTGTTTCTGCTGTTCTATTTACTTAGGTGATTAATTCTATTGAATTAGTGCTAAATAAGTCATTTTAAGAGGATATACATGTACCTGTCTCAAGTATTTTTACAATCACTTGTTTGAGATTTTTATAATTATAACTGTGAAAGTTGTCAGAATCAAGTTGGAATTACTGTGTCAATCCCCGACAAATGGAGCTGAGGCAGGTCATGAATGGAGGGGTCTATGCATGCATGCCTAATAACAAGAACTGTTATAAAAGACTGTGGAAACTGCCATCTTGCACAAAGGCTACTGCAGCATTACAAGTGTATATATACACAGACACATGCACACACACACTTTTCTGTGACTTTTGTGAGGGCATCTGCCCAGTAACTGCCTGGTCAACATTGCACTGACACCACTGTTATTATTGATCCCTGTAGCCAAGAATAATTGTTTCTAAACAGTTAATTCTCATTTTTTCTTTGACAACTCTTATTTTCCTTTACCTTTCTGAATACACACATAGTTTACTATGGCACGTGTATCTCCATTGCAATGCCCATTCCCGAATAAATAACATTTTCTATTAGAGAGTCTCCCTTTCTGTTTGTTTATAAGTTTGATATAGTTTAGTTTTCGGAGGAGGGATCAAACTAGCTCACCTTGGATGTTAGTGACCCTTGGAATCCAATGTACTACAAACACTGAGTCCTTGTAAGTGCTCTGCTTCCACACTTCAACTTTCCTCTCTGATGGGTCTCCTCAGATTCTCAGACTTCCTCCGTTTGATGAGTTATTTTGCCGCTTTACTTGGGATCTATTTCTGTTATAAAGGTGCCTGAAGTAAAGGACCTTGCATCCCTCTTGCAACTATGAACATTAATTTATGTATTTATTAGCAACAGTTTTTGGTATAAAAAGTTTCCTTTGGTTTGAGTACTGTGGCTTCTACAGAGTTTATATTCTGTCTGTGAGGCATGCATTTTCCGGTGAATTGACTTTTAGTTCTTTCTGTGTGTCTAATTTAAAATTTTTATTTGGTTTACATACCTATTTTAACATTTTTGTGGGCACACTTATTTTGGTTTTATTTTGATTTGATTATGTGTACCTGTAAATAATTTGTCTTTTAATTTTTCTCCATGCTCATTTATGAAAATCTTCCAAGAGCAAAAACTAAACATTCTAAATGGTGGGTTTAGAATGGCTAATTAAGAACCACCAGGTGGTCACCATGGTCTTAAGACACTGTTCCAAACTCCTTACATTCCCTGACAAGATCTATAGGATTTTGTTTACTCTGGAGATTTTAACAAGAAATACACCGGGACTCCCAAAATTCTGAAGCATGTCAAGCCCTCTGGGAACCCAGCCAGCGACCTGGCTTTTCCTTGTGCATGTTTTAAAATGAAGGAGCATCGTGGGGAACATTCGAACTCCTCAAGCTTGATTTTCTGACTTGAATTAGACACTACAAATATAGGGTTAACATTTGAAGTCCTCTTATTTCTCTATTTTTTTCCTGCCTACTTTGAATCTGCTGACTTTTCTACTGATATTAAGATAAACTCACTGCTTATATCACTCCAGCCAAGATAGGGAAAAGCCCATTAATTTAAAGGGCTTTCAAATTAATGGCTTTACAAATTACAACAGCTCCATGGCAACCAAAACCCTAGACACCTGAGTCATCCCTTTTGGAAATGTAAATTTGGGTTTGCCTAACTACCAACTGCTTAGGGTGATAGAATAGTTAATTGAAGGATTGATACTCTAAAAAGAAAATAACTAGATACATGTTTATAAAAGTTAGGCTTTCAGATCAAATCAGTCAACATCTTGAGCTCAAGACAATAATATAACTCTGTCCAGCATAAAAAATTGCTTTGTCTGCCATGCGGGAGACAAAACACAAAAACACTTAAAAAATATTTAAAACACTTTTTCTAAAATGCCTCCTCAACTGCACTGACTAGTTAAGCAAACTGGACTAACAAACAAAAGAAAGATTTGTTACTAAAAATTCAAGGTTTCTTGGGGATATTGGTTTCTTTATACAATTCAATCAGTCCTAGCTAAAATGTAAACATTTGAAAATTTAACCCCTCAACTAATTTAAAACTAAAAAAAAGGAGAAAGAAAGGAAAAGAATTTGTTTTCCAATCAAACTGATTTACCTGAAATTGTGGTCAACAGTCTTCAAAGGATTATTATTAGAGCAAATAAAATTAGGCATGTGAACAGGTCTCATTTTGTCAAAAATATAATTTTTGGATTCAGCTGTTATTTTATAAACTGGTAAATGTATATTACTATTTGTTAATGTCTCTTGAATAAAACTTTGACATAAAAGCTATCTGTGTGTGTATGTGTGTGTGTGTGTTTAGGTGTGGTTTTGCATGGGAATATATGTTGTGCATTGTGTCTACATGGTAAAATCTCTGCATAGTTTACCAGAGGTCCCTTAAGAAATTCTATTTAGATTGGCTTAAATGCATGAGTACACATTTAATTGTTAAAATATATAGTACCTAGGCCAAATGTCTTTTAGTTTCTGTGAATTAATTTTGGATTAATAAGCTGGTCTTAATTTTGTTGATAACATAAAAATAGGAATTTCCTTAGAATTGTCAGCATACATTTCTGCCTGGATTTACTGGTCAGACATGATTGCATTTGTCCCTGATAGATGTTTTAAGTTATCAAAGTTTGACATACAGATTATAAAACTATAAATCCAGCTTAAAAGCAAAATGATATTTATGCAACTCTTTTATAAATAAGAAAAATGTATATTGTTCGTTTACCAAAAACAGCTGTATCTTCTGAGTTGTCGGCAAAATTCCCATCTGTTTAACTTTCTTAAGTGAATACCTGATATTCACAGGCTCTAAAAATGGTTAACTGAAAGACAGCTTGAAGTAATGACTAGCTTTGTTTAATATCTTAGTTTTCATAACTAATCTAGGTATAATTTTTTAAAATAAATAAATTAGGTAAATGTTAATAAGGTAAACATTTATGAATAAACTTTTAATGCCATTTGAAATCTTAAAGTTATGTTAACGATGGATACTCATTAAATGTCTGAGTTACTCACAAAGGAGATAAACTAATAAAACACACATTGCTAAAAATAAATATAAATTTTTTCTTGGCTTCTTAATTTTTTTATAGAAAGATAATGTGTCTGAGTCTATGAATACACATAAAAATTATACAATGCAGAAACATCTCTAAAAATTATAAAACTATTCTCATCTATGGAATACTGATATGTGACAGAGTTTAAAATGTTTTAAGTTTTCAGTAGAAATTAAGGTTGCTAAGAGTCAAAAATTCTTATATATACACAATTTTGCATACAAAGGTATAACAAAATAAAGAGACTACCTTTGTATGAGAAATAATCTTATTTGCTAGATATTTTGTCCTCACGTAAAATGACTGGTTATTTAAGAAAAAGGAAGTATAGGCAGGGCATGGTGGCTCACATCTGTAATCCCAGCACTTTGGGAGGCTGAGGTGGGTGGATCACGAGGTCAGGAGTTTGAGACCAGCCTGGCCAACATGGTGAAACCCCGTCTCTATTAAAAATACACAGAGTAGCTGAGGGTGGTGGCACATGCCTGTAATCCCAGCTACTTGGGAGGCTGAGACAGGAGAAGTGCTTGAACCTGGGAGGCAGTGATTGCAGTGAGCCGAGATTGCGCCACTGCACTTTAGCCTGGCGGCAGTGCAAGACTCTGTCTAAAAAAAAAAAAAAAAAAAGTAGTATAGGACAAAACTAAAAGTCTAAGTTAAGTCATGGAAAATATAAGTAAGTCATGAAAGGTTTATGAAAAATAAATTTGTGAAATAAATTTTGTGTGTGATCAAGTTGGCTATATAGAAGGGAATTACTTACAAATTTTTCTAAACATTGAGCTTTGATATTAAAAATATACTGACACAAAACTAATATGCTGTCCCCTTGGCTTAGAACAAGAAGATTTCCTTGAAGTATTGATCTGATCTTAGTAAAATTTGCAAGAGGTTTTGATTTAATTTTGGAATCTGTTTCTTTAAATTTCCAAACATCTTCTAAATTGCAACTTTACAGTGTAGAGAATATTTTTTTCTCCAATACACTTGATTCTGTACTCTATGCTTTTCTTGACATGTCTGAATTGTTCCATGTAATCATAAAACTTTCTGTACTTTTCCTAAGAGCCATGTATTCCCCTTCACAAGATACTAGTTTTCTTGTTCACGTTCCTCTTTTATGTGGTGTATACTCATAACCTTGGACACACACTCTTCCTATGTCTGATTAAGTTCAAGCAGATTTTCATCAGGTTTAACTTCCCAGTTATCTCAATGGGTTTTTCATAAGAAGCAGCAATCAACTGCAGGGGCTTTTCTTTAGCTTTTATGTAACTGACTTAAGAAAAAATATGTTCTGTTTTAGCAATATAATTTCATGTGTTTCAAATTGTATTTATTGGTTTTTATTGATTACTTAGGAAAAATGAGTTTCAAAAATGTCCTGTTTAACTTTCTGTATTGCTTTTGAAGTATTTTGATTATCACTCTGATTAAGTGATGACAGTATTTCATAATGACATGTGATACTATTTCAATGAGTTGTTTTAAACTGTTGACATCTGTGGCAGACTTCTCTAGTGTTAAAGTTCTAGATTAAGTCTTTTTGACCAGCATTAACTTTGATACTTTCTAGTTGGGTCCAGAGAGCTTCAAAGGAGGTATCTCTCATTTTATAGAGATATGAAATAATTAGGCTTGTTTAATGTGTTAAATTGTATGGGAAGTATTGTCAAATGACAAGTGATTCTAGATCTTTCAGTTACATTCATGGGTATACTAAGTATTTTAAAAATTACATAAGTTCAAAGAAATCTAATAACATTAGTCATAATTTTGGTTGTCATATGAAAATATTGTATGCCACTGAAATAACCAAATTTCCTTGTCAATTGCTAATCATAATGAATGTCCATCAGAATTTTAACTATGGCTACTGTACTAATAAGGCTTTGTCATCAACACTTTTGATTTCTTACTAAAGAAACCTGTAATCAGATTCAAGAGAAAAAGTCTAACAAGCACTCTTGAACACAGGGTTTTAATAACTTTAAGATCAATGAACTAAATAAAAATTTTCCAGAACTCTAATGAAGTTACTGATGAATTTGTGAAACTATTAACAAGATCAAGCAGAACAAAAGTGTAATACGTGAGATTGAATAACTAATGAAAATAGTTTGTATGGTTTTAATTTGAAATATTGTTGATTCTTAAAGCTTTTGTTTTTCAGATTTAAGAAAAGTTTCTCTTAAACAATCTCATATTTCTGTAATGACCAGTGATGATGAGCTTTTTTTACATGTTTGTTGGCCACATAAATGTCTTCTTTTAAGAAGTGTCTGTTCATATCCTTCACCCACTTTTTGATTGGTTATTTTTTTCTTGTAAATTTGTTTAAGTTCCTTGTAGATTCCGGATATTATACCTTTGTCACATGGATAGATTGAAAAAATTTTCTCCCATTCTGTAGGTTGCTTGTTCACTTTGATGATAGTTTCTTTTGCTGTGCAGAAGCTCTTTAGTTTAATTAGATCCCATTTGTCGATTTTGGTTTTTGTCGCTATTGCTTTTGGTGGTTTAGTCATGAAGTCTTTGCCAATGCCTATGTCCTGAATGGTACTGCCTAGGTTTTCTTCTAGTGTTTTTATGGTTTTAGGTTTTACATTTAAGTCTTTAATCCATCTTGAGTTAATTTTTATATAAGGTGTAAGGAAGGAGTCCAGTTTCTGTTTTCAGCATATGGCTAGCCAGTTTTCCTAGCACTATTTATTAAATAGGGAATCCTTTCCCCATTGCTTATTTTGTCAGATTTGTTGAGGATCAGATGGTTGTAGATGTGTGGTGTTATTTCTGAGGTCTCTGTTCTGTTCCATTGGTCATTAGAGAAATGGAGATCAAAACCACAATGAGATACCATCTCACTCCAATTAGAATGGTGATCATTAAAAAGCAGGAAACAACAGATGCTGGAGAGAATGTGCAGAAATAGGAATGCTTTTACACTGTTGATGGCAGTGTAAATTAGTTCAACCATTGTGGAAGACAGTGTTGTGATTCCTCAAGGATATAGAACCAGAAATACCATTTGATGCACCAATGCCATTACTGACTATACCCAAAGGATTATAAATCATTCTACTATAAAGACATGCACACATCTGTTTATTGCAGCACTATTCACAATAGCAAAGATTTGGAACCAACTCAAATGCCCATCAGTGGTAGACTAGATAGAGAAAATGTGGCATATATACACCATAGAATACTATAAAGCCATTAAAAAGAATGAATTCATGTCTTTTGCAGGGACATGGATGAAACGAAACCATCATCCTCAGCAAAGTAACACAGGAACAGAAAACCAAACACCACATGCTCTCACTCATAAGTGGGAGTTGAACAATGAGAACACATGGACATAGGGAGGGGAACAAAACACACTGGGGCTTGTCAGGGGGTGGCAGGTGGGGGGAAGGGAAGGGAGAGCATTAGGACAAATACCTAATACATGCAGGGCTTAAAACCTAGATGACAGGTTGACAGGTGCAGCAAACCACCATGGCACATGTATACCTATATAACAAACCTGCACATTCTGCACATGTATCCCAGGACTTAAATTAAGTAAAATTAAACAAAAATAAAGTAACTATTTAGTGTTTACAAGAATTTGGGAAAGTATGCTTTTGTAAACAAATATAAAAACATTTATTTTTTCTCCTAAGTTAATCCCTTCGAAATTTGGAAACTGTATCGTTATATTTTTGACAATATAGTTTTTGAATAAGTTTGATAAGAGTCTGCTTTTTTATAATAAGATAAAATTGAAAACATTCCTGTATCACTTACATTTTAATGGGAATGCCATACTTAAATTGCTCATAGGCACTAGTGGCAAAGTTTAAAGCCTGCCTTGGTTTGGCTTTTTTGCCTCAAGAGGTTGTTAAACCTGAGACTCCTACGTAGTCAAATCACTATTCTTTCTGCACTTGTGTAAATGATCAGGCAAAATTTGATAAAACTTAGCTTATTTTACAAACAAACACACACACACGCATAATTCTACGAGGACATCTGCCCAGGAACTGCCTGTCCAGCTTTGGACTGATGCCACCCTTGTTCTTGGCATTTGTAGCCAAGGATAATTGATTTAAAGCAGTTATGTAACCCTTCTTGTTTTTTTGTTAAAAGCCTTTTTCTTCCTTTAACTCCCTCACTATGCACATAGTTTACTATGGCATATTTATTACCATCGAAATGCCTACTCCTGAATACATATTATTATTTAGAGAGTCTCCTGCTCTTATTTGCCATTAAGTGTGACATAATAGTTCTCTTTGCATTAAAAATGAAAATTAAAATGATATCAGAAGAGCATCTATCTCTTTCTTTCTCCTGCATGATTTATGTCAATTTTAATGCTAGATCACATAGCACCTTTGTGCAAATTATAAAGCAGCACCTCTTACTTTTGGCAAATCCAAGCATGTGGGGCTTGGAAATGGGCAATGGCTTGGGTTTGAGCTCCCAGTTGCCACTTCAGCTGAGTGCCTTTATTCAGGGCACTTTCTATTTATCTTTTCTTATGGCCCTAAACACATTTAGTACTTAATTTTTAATAAAGAAGGGTCAAGTAAATTTAGTAGAGAAAGCTGAAAGCATTATTACTGAACTTAATTTTTAAAATTTATTCTACATGAGACCAAACAGCCTCTAAATTCCACTACCACCTCCTGTTTATAAGAAAAAGAAAAAAGATTATGAAGTCATTTTTAATTTTTAACAATTGAAGTATAATTCACATAACATTAAATTGACTCTTTTAAGAAACTCCTAAAACTCATTAGAAAAAAAAAAAGAAAACAAAACTAATTTGATTACAAAACAGCAAAGGACCTGAATAGACATTTCTCCAAGGAAGACACACGAACGACCAACAGGCAAAGTGCTCAACATCACTAATAAAGATGGAAATGTAAATTAAAACAAGGATGAAAAATGAGGTATTACCTCACAGCTGTTAGGATGACTGCTATCAAAAATAAAAAAATTAAAAACCAAAAGATAACAAGCATTAGCAAGAAATTGGAACTCTTGTTGTACACTGTGGGTAAGCAGGTAAAATGTTTCAGCCATTATGGGAAACAGTCTGAAAGTTCCTCAAAATTAAACACAGAACTACTGTATGATCCAGGAATTCCACCTCTGGGTATATATTCAAAGAATGAACATTAGGATCTTGAAGATGTGTCTGTACTTCTGTGCTCATTGCAGCATTGTTCACAATAGCCAAGATATGGAAACAACCCAAATATCATTAACAGATGAATAAACAAAATGTAATATATAAAGACATGGAATGGAATAGTATTCAGGCTTTGAAAAGAAGAAAACACTGCCATTTGTTACAACATGGATCAACCTGGAGAACATTATCCTGAGTAAATAAACCCATCACAGAAGGACAACATTGCATGCTTTGCTTATATGAAGTATTTAAAATTGTCAGATTCATAGAAGCAGAGAAAATAATGGTGGTTCGCAGGGGCTGGGAAGATGGGTATCTAGGGATCTGTTTCTCAATAGGTTTTAAATTTCAGTTATGCTGTTTTGATGTGTATTTCCTAATAACTCATAGTGGTAATCATCTTTTCTTTTATGTTTTAGCTACTTATATATCGTCTTTGGAGATATGTCTACTCAGGTCCTTTGGTCGTTTTTAAATTTTTATTTTTAAATTATATTTTCATTTTATCTTTGAGTTGTGGAAGTTCTCAATATGTTCTGGACTCTAGTCCCTTATCTAATAAAGGATTTGTACATTTCTTCCATTCTGTGTGGCCTTTTACTTTACTGATTGTGTCTTTTGAAGGATAAAAAGTTTAAACTTTGATGAAGTCATGCCTGAATATTTTTCTTTCATTGCTTTTTGTGCTTTTGATGTTCATTGCTAAAAAATCATTGCCTACGCCAAGGTCATGAAAATTTACATTTAGATCTTTGACCAGTTTTGAGTTAATTTTTAAATATGATGTGAGGTAATGACACTTTTTTTTTTTTTTTTTTTTTTTTTTAAGACGAGATCTCACTGTCTCACTCAGACTGGAGTGCAGTGGTACAATCATAGCTCACCGAAGCCTCCACCTCCAGGGCTCAAGCAATCCTCCTGATTGCGTGAACGTGATTGAAAGTAGGGTAGGTTGGAGGAAGGTTCCAGGCAGAAAGAATAGCATACGCAAAGTCCCAAAGGGAGACATGCAACTGTTTGAACAATACTGAAAATAGGTCACTTTTGCTTTCATGGGCAGGGCTACAAGCGGTGGGGAGTAAAAGGCAGGGTAGTTAAAAATAGAAGTGTCAGTAGAGGGGCATGGGCAGTGAATGATACAGATCTCAAGAGTACTAACAAGCAGTTAAAGACTTTCTCCTGAGTAAAGTGAGCGGGTTAGCATATTTTTACCAGGAGAATGGCATGATCTGATTTGCATAACAAGGTTCACACCAACATCAGTGGGTTGGTAAGGTTTAAGAATGAAGTCAGGCAAACAGGTTAACAGGCTGCTACAAAGATTTGTGCTTTCCAATGCTTAATTTTCCTACAAAGTATGGATTTTGTCCTAGGCCCGCACCATGTTTATGTGCAAAAACGAGTGTTCTAAAAATGACTCCCCATTCATGCTACTACTGTATGGCCACCTACTAACCTGCTAAAGTATAGTCTGTCATCTTTCAGGTAAAGTAGGTTCACACTTACATTTGGACAGTAAGAAATTTGTTATCCATATTGTTTAATATCTTGGA
The DNA here is from genome assembly GCF_000951045.1 of Mandrillus leucophaeus. Classification (NCBI taxonomy): domain Eukaryota; kingdom Metazoa; phylum Chordata; class Mammalia; order Primates; family Cercopithecidae; genus Mandrillus; species Mandrillus leucophaeus. The sequence continues at coordinate 5,951,660 of NW_012101476.1, forward strand.
TAATTTTTTTTAAATGTGCCATTTCTCATGGAGCTTTATAAAAACCAGTACTGGAGACTAATCAGATATACATGCCACTGTAGTAAGAATGAAGCAAAAAGTGTTTCTGCACTTTTATAGTGAGTGAGTTTCTTACCTGATAATGTGTTTCTTTTTAAGTGATGAACATAAGGAACTGGCAGTTTTCAATTAGGGATTATGCAAAGGGTAACCAAGAGGAACAGAAATCAAATACCTTTTGTTTAAAAGTAGCATTAAAAATGAGGCCAACAACCTGAGGCAGGTGACGTGAGACTGATTATAAGAATATTGTGACAGTGTTTGTGTTAGTTAAAATACAGAAGCAATTTTTCAAAAAGTATTTTTATAAGACTCCAGCATGGCTTAAAAAGATTAAAAGTTGGTTAAATCTATAGTAGTTATAATTGTAACTAAACCGCAAGGCAAAGAAAAAATTAAGTTATAATTTAAACTAAACTGAGCTGGGTGAAGTGGTTCATGCCCAGCACTTTGGAAGGTAGAGGCAGATGGACCACTTGAGTTCAGGATTTTGAGAACAGCCTGGCCAACATGGTGAAACCCTGTCTCTACTAAAAATAGAAAAATTAGCGTGGTATGGTGGCGTGTGCCTGTAATCCCAGCTACCTGGGAGGCTGAGGCATGAGAATCTCTTGAACCTGGGAGGCACAGGTTGCAGTGATGGCGCCACTGCTGAGGCAGACAGATCACTTGAACTCAGGAGTTCGAGACCAGCCTGGCCAACACTCCAGCCTGGATGACACAGCAAGACTCTGTTTCAAAAAAAAAGAAAAGAAAAGAGAAGAAAACAAAGAAAACAAAGAAACTAAACTGGAAAGCAAAGGCAAAGAGCCATGGTCTGTTCCACAATCAGCTTGTGCAAAGGTACACACATGCAGGATAGATTCCACAGCCATTCTGAGATATACCTTCTTAACCAGATAACCAACGAAAGGGCCAATATATGTTATGATTCTGGATTCCAGCAAAAGTTAAAAACGATCTTCAGTCCAATTAGAAATGCAGTGATTACTTAAATCTCTACTATCTAATTTCCATCTTTAAGGATGCCTGACAGTGACACCTGATTGAATAGCCAAGAAAACAAGTGCTGGAGTTCACTGAGGGGCTCAGACACCGGGGTGATGGTCTCACAGTAATCTTCATTGTAGTTCCAGGGCAAATTTACTTTCTCTGAAATCTTGAGCGAGACATTAAAACTGTCACCTCTGGTAATGTGGAAAATACTGAATGTACTGAATAGACTTGGAGTCTAGTTAAGGGGACTTCCAGACAGAATATTGAAAATGCTATCTAGCTTCTGCTCATTGTCAATGACCAGTGCCAATGGAGAGCGTTGAAGAAAATAACACATTTTGTAGTTTTCCAGTAGAATCTGCAGGACATTTTAAAGTGCCCACGGCAGTCCTTCCAGTTAGCAAACTGAACTTAAAGCCTGGAAACAGCCTGGAGCAAAGGTTAAAATTAATCCACGGCTATGACTATACAAGCCTTTATTCAGATTTTACAAAGATCCAAGGCTGTTCCACGAAGATACTTTCCGGAAGCCAGAGGCCTTGTAAATGTATGACAGCTGTGTCTGGCAGGCCCTCTCTGGTAAACAACAGAGATTCTAAAAATCTGAAGGCTACTGTGCTAAAAACACATCAGAAATAGTGAAGGTAGAGAAGGACATACCCAAAATAAATGTGTGGGTGTGGCTTTTTCTAATGGAGTGGATTATTGTTACCTAAGAAATCTATAGAGTTTTAGCAATTTTACCAGGTTAGATTAAAAGGGACAGAGAAAAGCCCAACTGAAATGAATATCGGGACCTCTAAATTTTTCTGAGCAGGAAGCAGGCTGAAAAAACTGCAGCTGGGAACATGGGTTTTTATGAGAAAGAAAGCATGTCTCAGAGGGTGAAACAAAGGATTAGAACACAGACCCTGCAGTCACAGGGTTCTACCCTGGGTGCAATATGGGGCCCTAAACGGAGATAATTGACCAGTGTCCTGCTAGGTTTAATATTGCTACAGGCCAGGGACTGCCATGTATGGCCTGTTTCCTCTCTTTGAATTGAATTGGATATTGCTGTCATATAAAAGCATGCCTAGCCCTCCATTTTGTGTTGGGTATATGGAAAGCAAATAACTTGTCTTTTTGGATAATAGGCCTTTAAGCTAAGAGAAGACATACCTGAGCCATTGAACCAGAAGGGATGAGCCCCACCTGGATCTGATGCAGATTAAAATATCCTGGACCTTGGGCCTGAGCTTGGAATGGAATAAGACCTTTGAGGATCTTCGTGGAGAGTGAGTATGTTTTGCAAAAGGGAGAAATGGAAATAATTTGTGCTCAAAAATTGGACTATGGCAGCTTGAGGTCAGTGAAGACATCACTACACAAGCTTTGGTACTCCTGCCATCAAGACATAAAGACAGTTTTCTTTCCCTTTAAATCAAGGCAGGCTTGGACTGCTTTGACCAATAGAGTACGCCACAAGTGTCCCACGGAATGGGACAGAAGTGGCCTCATGTGACTTTTGAGCCTAGATCATAAAACACCATGAAGCTTATGCCATGTTCCATGGGGTGTACCAATAAGAGCCCCGATCTACTAGATAAGCCTCCTGGGGATGCCATGTACTTTTTTCTTATATGTTACAATTGTCTTAAGGAAAGAGTGATGCCAACTATAACATGACACAGCGATTTTGGGAAATGTTTTGCATATTACTTTTCTATTTTGAATTAAATTTTAGATTCACTTTCAATTCCTTTTTTTTTTTCTTTGAATCTCAGTGTTCTTCAAAGAGAAACAACAACAAAAAGAAACAAAGAAAATCATATTTGGGCTTAGAGTGTAGTTAGTATCTTAGTTCTGGCTGATATAACAAAGTGCTATAAACGGGGTAGCTTTTAAACAACAGAAATTTATTTCTCACAGCTCTGGAGGCTGCAAGTCTGAGATCAGGCTGCCCACACGGTCAGGCTATGATGAGGGCCTTCTTCTGGGTTGCAGATGGCTGTCTTCTTGTATCCTCACATGGTAGAAAGAGGGTGTAAGAGCTCTTGGGTTTCTTTCCATAAGGGCACTAATCCCATTCACAGGAATTCTACCCTCCTGGTTTAATGATCTCTTAAAGGCCCCACCTCTTAATACCATCACCTTGGGTATTAGAATTTCAACATATCAATTTGGGAGAACACAAATGTTCAATCCACTGCAGTTAGCTTAGAGATTTGCAAGGAAACCTCATTAGAGGGCTTGATCATATAGGTAATAACCTTCCACAGTTTGTGTTTTAATGAAAAGAATAATATGAGAGTCAGCCAGAATACCTGTGTTCCTTCCTTACTCTCTCACTTAATTAACATGTAAAGTTCTCAGTTTTTCCATCTTTAAAATAAACATATTTCATAACTGCTATGGTTTAACCTTAAGTCCCCACCCAGATCTCATCTTGAATTGTAATCCCCAGGTGTTAAGGGAGGAACCAGGTGGGAAGTGATTGGATTATGGGGGCGGTTTCCCCCATGCTGTTCTCATAATAGTGAGTGAGTCCTCCTGCGATCTGATGGTTTTATATAATAAATGGTAGTTTTTCCTGTGCTCGCTCACACTCTGTCTCACCTGCTGCCATTAAGATGTGCCTTTGCTTCTCTCTCACCCTCCACCATGATTGTAAGTTTCCTGAGGTCTCCCCAGCCATATGGAACCGTGAGTCAACTAATCTCTTTGCTTTATAAATTACCAAGTCTCCAGTATGTCTTTATAGCAGTATGAGAACAGACTAATACAATAACATAGCAACTGTTGTAAAAGTTGACTAGTATAAAATTGTATGACTTTGCAAACTGTGTCTCTATAGAGAAATAGTAATTGTGAGCATCAGTCACGCCAGCTGATTTTCATTTTGGTAAGCTGACATTCTCCACCTTGCCTCACTCCCCTGACTGTGCCCCTTACTACTTCATCCAAATCACCTGAAGGGTTCTTGTAAACACAGATTGCTGAGTCCCAACACCAGTGTTTCGAATTCAGCAAGTCTGTGGTGGGGCCCTATAATTTGCATTTCTACCAAGTTTCCAGATGATGTTGATGTTGCTGGTAAGAAGTGCTTGAAAACCACAGATTCAGCAGGTAAAATGAGCCAGGTTTTGTTTTTTGTTGTTGTTGTTATTGTTGTTTTTCTTTTTTTTATAATAAGCAATAAGCATAGTGGGAGTGACCTCTGGTCATGTTTGCATGGGTCCTACCCAAAAGGCAGATGACATTGTTTACCCTTAAAATGTGTTTGTTTCATGTTTTTCTGTTATTTACTTTGCTCTTGCTAAAACATCATGTTTGAACAAGTAAAATCATTCTTTTTATCCAAAAAAAGGATACTTGTATCTTTCAAAATCAAGAATGTAAGCTCCATGAAGCCAGAGATTTTACCTGGCCTTATTTATTCTTTTATTTTTACCTAGCGTCTAGAAAGTAAGTAACTGGTGTAAAATAACCATTAAATAAATATTTGGAGAAAGAATCAATAAAGCATTATACTTAGACATAAAGTAAAAATAGAGAAAGTGAATAATAGTAATTAAAAGGCTCATTACTAATTTAACTTATTAATTTATGAACTAGTTTTTTTTCAATTTAACAAACTTATCCTGTTTTATCTTTTTTTTCAATTTTATTTTATTTTGGATTCAGAGAGTATAGGTGCATGTTTCTTATGTGGATATATTGTGTACTGGTTGCAATTGGGCTTCTAGTATACCTATTACCCAAATTGTGAACATTGTACCCCATATGTAATTTTTCAACCCTAACCCACTTCCTAACTCTTTTGGAGTCCCCAGTGTCTATTATTTCCATTTTTATGTCTCTTTGTGTCCATTGCTTACCTCCCACTTATAAATGAGAATATGAGTTATTTAATTCTCTGTTTCAGAGTTAGTTCACTTAGAATAATGGCCTCCAACTTCATTTATGATGCTGCAAAGGACAAAACTTCATTCTTTTTTATGGCTAAATAGTATTATTTGGTTTGTATAGACCACAGTTTCTTTATCCAGTCAACTATTGATGGAAACTTAGGTTGATTCCATGACTTTGTTATTGTGAACAGTAAAGCAATGAACATATGAGAACAGGCATCATTTTTATGTACAATTTATTTTTCTCTGTGTATATACCCAGTTGTGGAATTGCTGAGTCAAATGGCAATTCTATTTTTTATCCTTTGAGAAATCTCCATAGTGTCTTCCATAGAGGTTGAACTAATTTAAATTCCCACCAACAATGTGTAAGCCTTCCCTTTTCTCTGCATCCCCACCAACATCTGTTGTCTTTTGACTTTTTAATAATAGTCATTCTAACTTATGTGATAGTATCTAATTGTGCTTTTAATTTGCATTTGTCTGATGATTACTGATCCTGTGCATTTTTCACGTGTTCGTTGGCCGCTTATATTTCTTCTTTTGATAAATATCCATTCATGTCCTTTGCCCAGTTTTTAATGAGGTTATTTTTCTTGTTGAGTTGTTTTATCCCTTAAAGGGGTATTTAATTAAAAATTAGTAACAATAATAAAGTGTAACTAACATTTTAAATGCTTAGAATGTATCAGATAATATTTTAACAATTTTAAATTTATTAACTCTAACGTCAAAAAACTGTCCCATAAAGGAGGAATGCAAAATAATTTCCTGTTAGAGATGGCTAGAGCTGAGGCATGGTGGTTAAATAACATGCAAATAATGCAGATTTATACAATCAGTTTCTCATTTACAAAATTATTTGACGTGTAAGAAACATATAGTATGCTATAAATATGGAAATTCTGGAACTATGAAATTTAAATTAGAACACAAAGTCAAGATTTCAAATTTTGTTGTGTACAAGGCAGAGAGATGGGTGCAGATGGAACATAATAATGAAGGATATTTGACTTTCCTTCCCAGCAAGAAAAACAAAAGCTGTTCAAGTTCACAGGTTAATACATTCTTTTCCAACAGAATGACCTGGGGTTTGCTTTACCTGTTGAGTTACCAAGATGAACTGGCAGAGAAAGTATATCTTAACTGAATCTCTAATAATGCAATGAAGAGAACTTGTAGAATTAAATTAGAATAAAGAGAGAATTACTTTGTGAACAGCCACCCATGACAATATATATAATAAAGGCAAATATCAAATGCCCAAATATGATGCAAATGTTGAAGAGGTTGGGTAATAAGAACAGAAATCCAGAATGAGTAATTCGGGAGAAAACCTGGGCACCTTTCTGGGACAGGTGCTGGCCCCAACCCTAGACTTCTTAGGAGTGGTGAGGTGAGTGGAGAGACATACACAGAGAGTAATGGCTATGGTTTCAATACTTGTGTCCCCTCCAAAGTTCATGTTGAAATTTAATCCCCAGTGTAACAATTTTATGAGATGGGGCCTTTAGGAGGTGAGTAGAGGTGGGAGTAGTACCCTTTTGAAAGGGCTTGCAAGAGTGAGTTCAGCTCCTTTGGCCATCTGTCCTGTCCAGGTTAGGAGGACACCATTTTGCCCTCTGTCCCTTCCAACTTACGAGGACACCTTCCAAGGTGGCTTTCTAGGTGCCACCTTGGAAGCAGAGAGCAGCCCCCCACAAGACACTAAACCTGCTGGCATCCTCATTTCGGACTTTCCAGCTTCTAGAACTGTGAAGAAATAAATTTATGTTCTTTATTCATTGCCCAGTTTCAGGCATTTCGTTATAGGAACCCAAATGGACAAAGACAGTAATATTTATATAAAAATAGGTATGCCCATTTATTATTTTTATCCTTTGGAGTTTACCAGTATCTATTTATGCTGTGTTTTCAGGGGAGTAAACAAAAGATACTCTCCAAAAAATGATTTAAACAGTTACTAAGGGCAGGAGCCATAACGAACTATCTTCATTTTCGGCCATATGTCTAGCACTGTGTATAAAGTTGTCCTTCAAAAATTATGTGCTGAGTGACTGAATAAGTGAAACTTAATACTTTAAAAAGGCCTCATCAAAATAAGCAGACATTCATAAACAGCTATAACATAAGATGTATCAAAAATATCAGAACCTCAAAAATAGAAATCATTTACACCTGGTAATAAACATAATCTTTATGATAGAGGGGTAATTTGAGCTATGTCTTTTCCAGATCCATAAATCATTAATTTCTGAAGGTGTTTGTGCTTTGACACACCATTTTTTTCTTACTCAAATTGACCTATTCCATACAGATAAAATATTTTTTCAAAGATACGTAGCTTTTCCTCACTGTCTTTTTTTTGCACCAAACATATGACATTATTTCTGTCTTAGGTGCTTTAATTATTTAGTTAAGTGGTAATGTGAAGTAGTTCCCCTGTGATCCACACTTTTCCCAGTTACAGGATAGTTAAAAAATGCTATTACTAAAGCTGTCCCATTTGTAAGTTGAGTTTTTTTGTTTTTGTTTTTGTTTTTGTTTTTAATAGTGCCTGCTAATGTGCTGTTGTTAATATTGCCTAAGTTTGATTTTAGTTGGGGAATAAAATGGGAATGTCAGAAATACTGGTACTAAGCCAGTGATTCCTCTGAATAGATAAACTGAATTAAGTTGAATTGATCCTGTGCCATTTCCCTACTTCATCACAGATTCAAATGATGGCTAGATAACTATCCATACTAGAACCAAAATGCTTCATGAGTCTGAATTATCCAGAGAATTGTTAATGATGAAGGAACCAAGGAAACTTACACACTAAAGAAACTTCTCATGGACAAGACAGCTTTTTAACAACGATTCACCTATGTTCAGATAAACTCGTCCACCATGTTTTAATAATTTAACAATTGTGCAAGCTGAACAAGTAGTACATCAAGTTCCCTGTAGAAAGATTTGGTGCAGGGACAATTGTTTTATATTATGTTATAATTATGTATGCTGTACTTGCTTTTCAGTTACGTTTGACAGTCGTTTTAAGTACTTATGCTTAGCCCCAAGGGTATTACTGAAGAAGGCAGGAGAAAACCCATATTTGCACAAATATGAAGCTAGTCTTAGTTCCTTGGGGAGATAAATCGTATCTTAGGTACCTCTAAACTACTAAAATATAGCATAGATCTTCCTTAGTAATGGATATATCTTGCATCCTTATGTGAGGGCTGAGATAAAAAGTATAATACAATGTTTTCCTTCTAATGAGTGAAGTTGAAAAATCTACAGGGATACAATATGGATCATGAATATGAGAGCGCATATAATAGACTGCATTTTCATGCAGTAGTATTCTATTTCTGGATTGCTTCAAGTAGTCACACCTCTATATGTAATTATTATTTTTGCTCTGTACTTACCATGGGAAACAATTGGTTGATGTGCAATTCTTTTTGTTCCTGTATGAATTTTCTAGACTTGAAATGATCTGTACCATACAGAATAGGCAGTGGGGACTCTATTGCGTAACACCGATCAGGCTGTGCCATTTAATCTTCATGTTTGCACTATCAGCAGTATATTACATATGAAAAGTAAAATAGCTCTATAGGTTGGGCGTGGTGGCTCACGCCTGTAATTCCAGCACTTTGGGAGGCAGAGGCAGATGGAGCACAAGGTTGGGAGATGGAGACTGTATTGGCTAACACGGTGAAACCCCGTCTCTACTAAAAAATACAAAAAATTAGCCATGTGCGGTGGCACGTGCCTGTAATCCTAGCTACTTGGGAGGCTGAGGTAGGAGAATTGCTTGAACCCGGGAGGCAGAGGTTGCAGTGAGCAGAGATCGTACCACTGCACTCCAGCCTAGGTGACAGAGCAAGACTCCATCTCAAAAATAAATAAATAAATAAATAAAATAAATAAAAAATAACTCTATAAACTCCAACTCAACACAAAAATAAATATCCTACATTATTGAACCAGAATCATGTAGAATGGTCCAAGTCTCCTCTTACACTGAAGCTAGGAAATTAATGATGCTTTCAAAGATGTTTTTTCAAAGTTTCAAATTTACATAATTTGATGACACAAGTATGTGGGAAAACATTTCCCAACTGCAGCAAAAACATTTTTGCTAAATCTATGGGTATCAGGAAAAAGTAAATCAACTAGCAGAAGAGCTTGGCTAACCATCTGCAAACACCTGGATTTCAGAAAGCTATCATTCACACTGGAATGACTGACTTGACAGTTAATACTAACCAGCTTTGTAGACTCTGAATTCAGGTTCATACAAGAGCACTTGATCAGGTAGCTGGCTTGGGGCACATGTATGTAAATAAACAGCATGAATGAAAATAAACCACAATTCATTTATATTTAACACACACGCAGCAAGAGTAGAAAGCAACCTTCTGTCCAAGTGCTTTGAAAAGATTTAACAGCCTTTGTTCCATTTCATGCTGTTGCTTGACAGGTCAAGGCATTGCAAATATTTGATGTTTCTAGATAATTATTTTTATGGCTGCTAATGGAAAACAAGGTTCAAAACACATAGCACTGCTCAGAGGCTTAGCCTTAATAGAAAGTCCAGAGCAAGAGCATTAAAATGAACAGAATAGGTATTATTGTCTTCTACTTTATTTGAGAGTTCAAGAGATGATATTGCACAACTACTGTTGCCTTGGATGCTGCCTTTACTGTGTAGATTTCTGCTACCAGCTAGATGTCATGGGTCCTCTGGGAGGAACTCATAGGGTAAATATATTTTTAAGTCAACAGAAATGCTGACACTCTCAGAATGGGGCCTGAGTATTTACTATGAACTGCGGTTCTTTATTGGGTCAGGTGCTTTTGCAGTAAAAATGGCTTTACAAATATCCTAGTCTCATCAAAGGCAACCTGGTAAATGTTCCTTTCTCTGCAGTAGTGCAGTAGCACCCTCACTTTTGAACCTGTTGTTTAGCACAGTTTCAAACCCTTCTGTTTTCTGTCCATTTATAGATGGTACCAAGCTTCACATAAGGCCTTTTCCCCTCTGGGCTTCAGATGGCCCTCATACAGCTTTAACAAGACCCAGGAAGAACCCAGCTCAAAGAGTGCAGTGTGCATCCACATCTGCTTGATGAGTAGATGAGAGCCAATGCTAACAGTGTTTTTCAGACATTTTAAAAGAGTTTCAACAACACTGTTTCATGCTGAGTCCTTAGCGCAAAATGTAGGCATTTGGGGAAACTTTGTATACAAAACCAATTCGAAATTTGAACTGTAAAATGTATTAAATCTTTAACCATAGAACAAAACCATAAAATGTCCATGAAAGGATCCAAGACACTCTTGAAAAATGCCCTTCACAAATTAATCTCTCATTTTTTTCTGTAAGCCATTAGCTAATAAGAGGAAATTGATATTTTGGACGATTTAGTGTGTTCCATCTATCTGTTTTTCCTCTGTTTTTAACCACCAAAGACTAAATTAATCACAAAAATATAAAAGGAAAGTAGCATTCGCAACATGTTAATTAACATAATTAACTTAAAACATCAATTGTGTTTGTATCTCATGAATGGTGGCAAACAGAGGTAAGAGACACGGTGATAGGAACCAATGTTTCTTCCTTTTATGAATAAGACGATTATTAAGAATATTTTATTTCTGACATGGTCATCAAAAGTTTGGAAAGAAAGGATGGCCTTAAGAGACACTGTCAAAGAACAGATATGTGTCATTCTGAGGCCCCCAATATATATAACCTGGTAGATAAACTGAAGGTTATCTACCAAGACAGACTTTCAGCAATGATAGAACTTGAGATGGGCTGGTGACCGATACCTGTGAACAATCACCAAGGAAGAAAATGTAAAGAGGGACTTTAGATTGCAAAAATATGGAACCAGCCTTAGTGCCCATCAGCCAATGAATGGTTGAAGAAAATGTGGCATATATATGCCATGGAATGCTACTCAGCCATAAAAAAGGAATGAAATAATGTCTTTTGCAGCTACTCGGATGGAGCTGGAGGTCATTATTCTAAGTGAAGTAACTCAGGAATGGAAAACCAAACATCATATGTTTTGACTTATAAGTGGAAGCTAAGCTATGAGGATGAAGAAACATGAGAATGATATAATGGACTTTGAAGATTCCGAGGTAGGGGGAAGATTCAGAGGGGGATGAGGGATAAAAGACTACATAGGGCAGGCATAGTGTACACTGCTTGGGTGACAAGTGCACTAAAATCTCAGACATCACCACTGAAGAACTTATCCCTGACACCAAAAAGCACTTGTACCCCAAAAACTATTGAAATAAAAATAAAAATTAAAAACAAAGCAGAGGTGCTTTGCACTGGAGCTTTTCTTGTGTCCCAAATCATTTGGATTATTGAGCAGGAAAGGAAAAGCTAAATTTAAAAGGGGTGTGTCTCTGTGTGTGTGTGTGTGTGTGTGCGCACGTGCGCACACACATGCATGTATATAAAATGATGTTAGGGCCTTGGAAAACTATGAAAATATTTCAGTTATAGATTTCCAGATCAAATCTCTAGTGAAGCAGAAGGTAGATCAAGGCTGAGAAAATTTTCCAGAAGGTTGAGAGACAGAATAAATACTCCTGGGATTATCTAGTGTACATCCTCCTGCATGGCTGTGGGCAGAGCTGGAGAGCATCCACTTAATTTGGGGAATGGCAGAGCTTGCATTCTGATACACCCAGTGCGTCAGGGCAGTCCACTGAAGAACAGGTGCATCTATGTGTATGATGAAATAGTCTGTCCAGAATCTGGAACATGCTACCTGAATGTAAGTAAGAAAATGACCTGTTCATGAGATTTACCGAAGGTGTGCCTGTTATCAATGTATTGCTTCTTGGCTCTTCATCCACCCGTGATTGTCTGCTGGTAATACCAGAGCCTTGCTCCCTTGACAGCTGGCAGGATGCCATGGAGGGTGCTGGAAGGACACTGAGGCTTCTGGTTTACCTATGCTTTTCTTTTCCTTGCTCTGTGGTGCTGAGCTGGTGCACAGGATGCCTGTGGAGCTCTCTGCGTTTGGCATCAGTGGAACCATTAGTGGCTTCAGTGGAACTGTTAGTGGCTTCAGTGGAACTGTTTTTAGTGGCTTCAGTAGAATTGTTGTTAGTGGCTTCAGTGGAACTGTTTAGTGGCTTCATACATTCCACAGATGCCCCTATTGGTGGTTTCCCAGGGGATGCCCATGGTGCCTTCCCAGTAAGTTATACAGATGCCCCAGCCAATTTCTTGAGAACTGCAACAGTAATTCACCCTTCCAAGCAGTCCCCGGTGAATGTCACTGGTTGTTCTCTGACCACCACCAGCCTTGGCCATCAAATATGGACCAGCTGTGACCCAGAATAACCCAGTAAACTCCTTCATGTTCAGTGGGCTGCACATCTCCTCTCCTGGGCGTTCCCAGTCATAGGGGACACTCACTTTTCCTGTTTGTTCTTTCCGTGGAAACTCTCTTAGTTGGCTTGAGCTGCCATAGCAAAATCCCACAGACCAGGTGGCTTCAACAACGTACATTTATTTTCTCATGGTTCTGGAGGCCAAAAACCCATGGACAAGGTGCCAGAAAATTCAGTTTCTGGGAACAGCTTTCTCCCTGACTTGCAGATGGCTTCCTTCTCTCTGTGTTCTCCCAGGGCCTTCCTCCTGTGCATGTGTTCTGTGTCCTAAGCTCCCCTTCCTATAAGGATAGCACACCAGTCACACTGGATTAGGGCCCCGCCCCTGTGAATCCATTGAAACTAACTGGCCCGGGCCGGGCACAGTGACTTATACCTGTAATCCCAGCACTTTGGGAGGCTGAGGTGGGTGGATCACCTGAGGTCAGGAGTTCAAGACCAGCTTGGCCAACATGGTGAAACCCCGTTCCTACTAAAAATAAAAATAAATAAATAACCAGGCATGGTGGCACACACCTGTCATCCCAGCTACATGGGAGGCTGAGGCAGGAGAATCATTTGAACCCAGGAGGTGGAGGTTGCAGTGAGCCAAGATCGCTCCATTGCATTCTAGCCTGGGCAACAGAGCAAAACTCTGTCTAGATAAAATGAAATAAATAAAATAATAATAAGATAAAAAGTAAATTTACTGGCCTCCATAGAGGTCCTATCTCCAAATACAGTCACACTGAGGGGGCTGGGGCTTCAACATATGCATACTGGGAAGACACAATTCAGTCCATAACAGGCATTCGTCCTCAACTGGAGGCTAGACTTACGCATTTTCTGTTATTTCCATTTGGTAATTCCTCTAAATAGTTAACAGTTCTTCATATCAAACCTTTCCTGTACAAATGACTCTGTGGTCACTGCCTCCTGACAAGACTTGACTGACATAGCAGCTAAGGCAATGTCTCAACAGACGCCGTCTCCCTTCTTGTAACAGCTTCATGTATAGAAATGGGCATTGGCTTTGCCCCCTTCTCATATTCCATGTAGTTACTCCGAGGGGGCTGGCGTTAACCTAGGCCTATAGACCTGATTTCATATTTAATCTATATCTATCCTGAGACAGGATTCAATCACACATGAGCAGCTACGTGAACTTGCTAATGAAGCCATTGCCATGGCCTACTTGGCCTCCTCCTCTAGAATCCTTTGATACTTTGATTGAGCCAAAGTAAATTCAGCTTGATGTCCTGCCGTCACACAGTGACAGCAAATAGGATGACTGTTTAGAAATGTGTAATGCTATGTCCTGCTTGCCTTGCTGAACACTCCAAAAATCATTTAAGGAATTAGGACCACTGTGTCTCTCTCAGAAACGAGCTAGTTATGCCAGGATTTCCTTCCCTGATCAAATCACTGCAAAATGACCAAGCTCCAACATGAGTCTGTCTGACCCGGCTCTGCATTTGCAAGTGGCTTCTTGGCCGAGCCAATTAAGGAAGAACCCTATGAGCTCACTGAGGCCTGCTGGTGTGTCAGTGAAATTTCTTCCTTCAGCGCTTTTCTAAAGGGGTTTATATCTGCCTTTCCAATGGCATTCACTTTGACAATAGAGAAAATATGCCTTGTGTTCCTTTCTTTACAACCACCTCCCCAGCCCCTAAATTTATACGAAATAATTTAAGGCCTTTATGCATTGTTTGATCTGGCATAAGTAGTACCTATTAGTATCAGAAAAGAAAAAAAAAAAAAACCCTCTTTCATTGTCTCTCTTTTTCTCTTTCCTTTCTTTCTCTTTTTCCTTCCTTTCCTCCTTGCTTCCTTCCTTTCCTCCTTCTCCTTCCTTTCTTTCCTCCTCCCTTGCTTCCCTCCCTCCCTTCTGTCCCTCTCTCCCTCTCCTCCCCTCCTTCCTTCCTTCTTTCCCTCCTTCTTCCCTCCCTCCTTCCTTCCTTCTTTCCCTCCTTCCTCCCTCCCTTCCTCCTTCCCTCACTCCCTTCCTTCATTCCTTATTTCCTTCCCTCCTTCCTCCCTCCATTCCCTCTTTCCTTCCCTCCCCTCTCCTTCCTTCCTTCCTTCCTTCCTTCCTTCCTTCCTTCCTTCCTTCCTTTCCCCTTCCCTCCTTCCCTCCTTCCCTCCTTCCTCCCACCCTCTCCCCCTCTCCCCTCCCTCCATCCCACCTGCCTTCCTTCCTTCCTTTCCTCCTTCCTTCCCTCCTTCCTCCCTTTCTTTCTTCCTTCTTTCTTCTTTAAAATAACATATTACCATCCTTAGAGGCAGTGGCGTCCGGTAACTAAAGGCCCATTTTGAAGGCCCATTTTGAAGGCCCAAGCAAGTTTGGAGGAGTTGGGATAGAGTGCAATCCCCTCTCTATGAGAAAAGGGTAAGTTGGGAGAGCTTGGAGCTGGATTGGATCTGGGAGCTGCACTTGCCAGTGTCATGAGGCAGGAACTCAGAGGGGAAAGGGAAAACCAGGACTCAGCTTTTTGCCCCAATCAGTTCAGCAACGTGGCCAGATCCTTGGATGAAGAAAGGCATCCAAGGAAGGTTGCAAGGTAATTTGCTGTGAGGGAAAAAATAAAAATAAAAAACAAAGCCTCTCATCCAACTTGCCTTCTAAATCTTCAGCAAATTCTCTATGGTTCATTAGCGTTTCTAGAGCCAGAACCCATTTTGGAGGTCTGCATCCTGGCACTGGAATTGGCTTCTGTTTGGCTTTGTCAGCCTCTGAACAGGGACAGCTAACATCTGCAGCATCACAGAGGGGAGGAGACGCAGGAACTGAAACTCTGACCTGCTCCTGCCACGTGCTAGTTGGTAAGGCAAGTGGTTTCACGGCTCTGTGTCACCGTTTTAATTTCCTCATCCATAACAGGAAGATAATATCATAACAGTGACATCAGGGTTGTGAGATATAAGTGTTAACACACATATTCAGGCATAAACTGACACACAGTAGGCACCTAATAGGTGTTGCATCTATTTTAGTTTTGTGTGCTTTTGAATGATGGAATGGTTTGACTCTAGTAATTTATTTCAATATATTTATTCTCTTCTTCAGCACATTTGTTGATTCAACAGACTTACACATAAAAGCAAGAGCTATGTAGCACATAAGTGCTGTATCTGCCTAATGAAGCCAAATCTCTGACTACCATTTAAGTCACTTAAAACCTGATATAGTCGCAAGTTCATTTGCTTATTCAATGAGCCTGTTTTCTGTGCCTAATATCTAGATACTTTGCTAACTATTACAATATCATTAAGTCAGATTATGCTTCTTGGAAATTGCTCTGATGGTTGAATTAAAAGAAAACGTTAAGTGAAATCTGAACTAGAAGTTTCTTGGTTTTGCTAAGTTTAGAAAACTTAATCCAGTAAAACAAGTAGTGAGAAAATCATGTTATTAGGAAGGAGAAAAGAAAGACACTAATTCCTGACTACCTTTTCAGGGTTACCTGAAATCTAATCACGAGGAAAAAATATTATAACATTTACATTATAAATGTGAGAAAACTGGCTCCTCTGGCTTTAAAATTAGGCGTGCAAGCACCAAGCAAGTTTCACCCATGAAAGGGAACCTCTGAGAATGCTGGACACTCTTACTTCCTTCTTGTTTCTGTTTCTTGCTTCTTGCTCTGGTCACCATTAACCCAGTTTCTCATCCTTTGATATCAGATTCTGTTGTCAGGAGCTCTTCTTCTGGACCTAATAACAGATTTGATTTCTTTGATTCTGACCTTCTTCTCTCATCTTTCTCTTCCTGGGTGCTCTGAGGAGTCATTTCCTTGAAGAAAGCACATCTTTCCCCCTTTTCTGGTATCAGTCCATTTGAATGACCCTATGCCCAAGTCTCTCTGTGCTCCTTTCAAAAAAGGATGGAAAAGACATCTAATATCATTTTTGAAATATGCATCATGCACGAATCCGCACTTATATTTTTAAGACACTGAAAATAATTAGATTATTTTAGTCATGACAAAATCAATTTCAAAGGCTGAAAGGTATCTAAATATATGTATCACGGGGCCTCTTCTGTTTCACATAGCAACAATAAACTACTTGATGGGAAGTTGCCAATGTGTGTGACCGAAGAATCAAATAAATTTAGATAAATCATTTTATTCCCAGAGGCACATCTAAGAAGGAAGATTTGTGGAGCTGAAAATGTTGAAAGTTTTATTTTCAATGAACATTCAAACCAAAGGGAAAACTAAAAAGAAAAACAGAAGATACAAAAAAAAAAAAAAAAAA
>NW_012101476.1:5968319-6003226 GCF_000951045.1 Mandrillus leucophaeus
AAATAAATTTAGATAAATCATTTTATTCCCAGAGGCACATCTAAGAAGGAAGATTTGTGGAGCTGAAAATGTTGAAAGTTTTATTTTCAATGAACCTTCAAACCAAAGGGAAAACTAAAAAGAAAAAAAGAAGATAAAAAAAAAAAAAAAAAAAAAAATCCCAACAGCATAGGATGCCATAACCTTGGAGAAGAAAACACGATAAAAATGTCAGAAGCATTTATTTCACCCTGATGAAGGTGTTGTAATCTGTTTGGTGTCATACTGCTGCATTCCTCTTACCTTTGAAAATTAGACCTACTGGATCTGCGCTTCTGATTTTCAGAATCTAGGACTAGTTTTGCCTTGAGGCAAGAAATATATAGGTAGCACTGGTTTTCTTACCAGTGACCTCATACCAGTGAGGTAGAGCAGAATGCAAAACCCCAGTGAAGATCAAGCAGCAGTGAGAATCACGTGGCAGGCAGGGTGAAGGCTCCTCACTTAATGGACCCTTAACCCAGTAACTGAGTGCTTCAAGAATATGAATCAGAAGAAAGATCCAAGTCAGTGGACATGCCCCACACCACTGTTTTCTTTTTTTGTTTTGTTCTTTTTTTTTTTTTTTTTTTGAGATGGAGTCTCGCTCTGTCACCCAGGCTGGAGTGCAGTGGCACTATCTCATCTCACTGCAACCTCCTCCTCCTGGGTTCAAGCGATTCTCATGCTTCAGCCTCCTGAGTAGCTGGGACTACAGGCTCGCACCACCATGTTGGCTAATTTTTGTATTTTTAGTAGAGACAGGGTTTCACCAGGTTGGCCAGGCTGATCTAGAACTCCTGACCTCAGGTGATCCACCTGCCTTGGCCTCCCGATTTGCTGGGATTACAGGCATAAGCCACCACACCTGGCCCTGCTTTCTTAGTCTTTTACACAGCCAGTCTCGAATTTCAGTCATCAACTGATTCTACATGGAGTTAGGGATCTACCAAGTGAAAGGAACCTCAGAACACTTGGCTCGCTGCTGTCCATACCACTGAGGAGGCTTGGGTGGAAGCCAGTTCTCCCAGTAGCCATAAAAAATAAATATATATATATATATATATATATATATATGATATTCTGAAGTATATTGCTACCACATACTGTTAGCGGGCATTACTGGACTTACAGCCGGCTTATACAGAGCGTTCCACATCTGGAATCCGGCCTCTTCATAAGACCATAATTGTTGTTCATAAGACCTTAATTTTCACCCATTACCTCAAGCCACTTAACTATATTCCTATTCTGTTATCTGAAGCCTGAGCTCCTATCTCGGAAACTGGCTTACCATGCCAATGCTGCTAGGGATGGTCTTCCAATAACTCAGACTTGTCCTCAGTTCTTTCTCTGTTTTGCCTCTGAGAACAGGTATAAAAAAATCCGTAAAACCCAAACTCATGCTATGGCCCCTCTGCTTGTTGACTGATACAAATCAGCTGCCTGCCTTTCACACCTGCAAATGGTGGCTACATTAGAGGACCCTTTCCAGACTCTCGTACAGGAAACGTTCCTGGATTCCACCAACTGTCTTCTTCTAGACTCCAGGCAACAGCCTGTCTGATGTCTGAACCTTGCAATCTTCCTGTATCTTTTTTTTTTTTTTTTTTTTTTGAGACAGAGTCTTGCTCTGTCGCCCAGGCTGGAGTGCAGTGGCCGGATCTCAGCTCACTGCAAGCTCCACCTCCCGGGTTTACGCCATTCTCCTGCCTCAGCCTCCCGAGTAGCTGGGACTACAGGCGCCCGCCACCTGGCCCGGCTAATTTTTTGTATTTTTTAGTAGAGACGGGGTTTCACCGTGTCAGCCAGGATGGTCTCGATCTCCTGACCTCGTAATCCGCCCGTCTCGGCCTCCCAAAGTGCTGGGATTACAGGCTTGAGCCACCGTGCCCGGCCTAATCTTCCTGTATCTTAATCCACCACTTCAGATTCAAGATTCAAACCAAGTAGGCTTGTATAAATGTTCTCCTAAGTGTCCAAGTTCTGAAAATCATATTAACACTCCCTGAATGCCCTAGAAACTAGAATCTCTCTTCCCCAAGGTGGATCGTAGTAGTAGTAACTGGAACTCCTCCTTCCCGAAGCCAGCCACAAAACCCAGAAGTATTACTTGAACCTTCCCCCGTGTTTCTACCTAAGAGCTGGCCATAAAGAAATTCTTTGACTTACTGCAATAGTAAGTCACGGGACCCTCATTCCAAAGGGGTCCTGGCCCATGCCCAGGAGGAAGGAATGCTGCTCAGAGAGGCAGAGAAGAATCTGGACAGGCAGGCCCTGCTGGGCTACTCCCCTCTATCTACTGCATTAGATCATCCACACCCCTTTAGTCTAATCACATTTCTACGTGGATGTGGGTGTCCTCTCTTCACTGAACCCAAACATACAAATTGACAGTTTTGTCTATATCTTTAGTTCTCAAAGGCTCTCATGTCACATAAAACTATGATCAAATACATTTGTTATGCTTTTCTCTTGTTAACCTGTTTCTGTTATAGGGGTATCATCTGTGAGTCTTAAGGTGACGAGGAAAGGGCTCACCTCCTTTCTGCCCCTGTGGTTCCAAAATAACCGTGATTACAGGATGGTTTAGGAGCTAGGGGACCACTTCCTTTGCCACAATGTTACTAGAACATTGAATGGAAATAGGTTAAAACCACAAACAAAAACACATTTTTTTTTTAAAGCCTGAGCTTATCAAATAGCCTGTCAGTAAACAGAGAGGTCTTTGTCTCACAACCTTTCTGTGTATTTCTTACCTGACAGCATCAGAAAGAGAGGGCCTCTTGCCTGAGAGTGCCGTCGAGGTAGGACTGCTATTCTTAATCCCTTTCCCACTGATTTCTTCTCATGCATTGGCCTTCCTTTGTGTCTACAGCTCTGATCTTTAGGGCATTGGCTTTGGTGATACAGGAGCTAAAAAAGAAATTATTTAGGCAGATAGTGAGGGTAAGAGAGTCTTTGGTAAGGTTTCCTTTTAATGAACAGCAGCCCCCAAATCATTTCCTTTCTAACAAATAGCAGCCTGTACAATTGATCTGCAGACATAGATAAGCAAGCTGGAAGTTTGCATAGTCAAATGCCAGAGCTGTGACAATAGAAAAGGGATGCCTGGAAGCCAGGTATATTCAACATGGAGGTTCCCGCTTCCTTTTTTTTTTTTTTTTTTGTCGCCACATGTGCAATAAAAAGGCAGGGAACATGACAATGACCAGGTAGAGACTCTATCTGCATGACAAAAGATTAGAGTGAGATGGCCAGCCTCTTTCTGTGCTATGTAAATGGCACCTGGTCCGACCAATCTTTTGGGCTCTATGTAAATCAGACACCGCCTCCTCAAGCTGGTCTATAAAACCCTTGTGCGTTTCACCACGGGGTGTGGATCCCCTCTCTCTGTGTAGTAGAGAGAGCTTTTTGCTTTTCGCTCACCTATTAAACCTCCACACTTAAACTCACTTCTTCTGTGGCTGCATCCTCAATTTCCTTGGCATGAGACAACAAGCCTCGAGTATTTATCCCAGACAATGGCATGGCTTCATTGGGATGATTGTTTGGAGAGCATTCATTTTGAAGACAAGTAGATATGTCTGTCTCTGCCCCTTGCAAAGTTTGAACAGTCGTAAACCCTGTCTCTGCCCCTTGCAAAGTTTGAACAATTTCCCTAACCTTTTAAACCTCAGCTTCCTTACAAGTCAAATAAAGCTAAAAATAACGCTGTTGAGATAAGGCATTTTTATTGTTAAAGGGTTTAGCATTGTTCTGATACATACAGGATATCTGATAATTATTAGTTTCTTTTTCAAATTAGAATTGCTGAACGGATGTGCAACCAATTCCTGGAAATTTCTTCAGATCAAAACCTCTTTCAGATTTTCAGACAGTAGAGCATTCTTTGACATTAATGGGGGTTTAGGACAACCCCAAAGACAGAATCTGCAATTTCTCGCATTTAACGTGTTTTATGCCACTGTGACTTTGCAACTGCTGTACAACCAAAGAGCTGTTACTCTTGCTTCAGGTGCAGTTTCAACATCAACACCTCTAAAATGCTTCTCCTCATCTGCCCTTTCCTTCCCAGGGGAAGTTGCTCATTTCCTTCCCTATAATTCACACAATATGTATTCTCAAAACATGCTCCATCTGCATTATATACTTTACATAATATATTTTGTAACACTTATCAAACTCTATTCAATTCTTTTTACATGTCTACATACAGAAGTTGAATTTTATGGCATGCCCACATCTGTAGTATCTAGCTGCACGCCTAATAACTGCTCAATAACTATTTGAGTAGATAGATGAGCAAATGAAACATAAAAGAATGATTGAATGATGAGAGAAAATGAGTTTTTCCTTGGTGCACAGCTCTTGCCAGAGTTAGGTTTCTGAGATATAGTCTTTTTGATAATGATAAATAAAACTAATAATAAATGTCACATAAATCAAAAGCAATAGATATTCAAAACTCCAAATCTTAAATTTATGAACTCTATAGATTTTCTGTACTAAAGTGATTCCTAATGTAAATGGATCTTTCACACTGAATTTGAGAGTTAAAGAGGAATGCTACTATACAGAGATTAGATAGATAGATAGATAGATAGATAGATAGATAGATAGATAGATATAACACTATTTAACCTGTTACTTTGACATAAGAAACAATAGTTACAGTTAGCAAATTATTATAATATGAGACCAGACAGCTGATTTCAGTATCTTCATGCCCAACTATCTGTTTTATCAATATAATTTTCTCTTATTACCGCTGCCTAGTTAGATCTTAATCACTATTCAACTAACGCCATGTCATCTATTATACATTAAGGTGTTTTATTTGTGAGTGATTTTTAATGAACTAATTCAAAGTGCTGGTTGAATATTTTTTGCCCACATATCTTATAGTAAAATTCTTCTGTTGCATGTTTTCCATAAGTCTTAGGGCTTCAGATAAATTGTGCTTGTATGTTGAAACCTGATGCACTATTAATTAAATGAATAAAGCAAGACACAATTTAAATTTAGCTTTCTAAGCAAACCAAAGTGAAGGCAGCTGTGTCCCATTAGCTTCTGATTTTCTGCAAAATGGAGGGGGAATGGGATATAAAAACAGTGTTGAAAATTGAGCAGCTTGTGGTTATGTTGCTATAGCTACCAGAGGCCTTTTTGATGCTTTATTGGGTTGGCAAAGAAATAGACTGTTTGGAATAGTTTCACTAACCACTCTTGTTCACTGAAATAGTGCTGACATTTGGCCACGAGCCTTCAGTTCCTCCACAGACTTAAAACATGGATGTGAAAGGAAAAAGGAAAAATTCAAATTAGCTTGTGAACACTGGATTCATTTTCCATTAACCAAAGAAGGGAAATCCGTCAGTTTAGGGACAAACACGAGGGTAGACACATTCCAAATCACTTACATGCTACCTCTAGAAAGCTGATCGGGTGCCTCTGAATAAAAACAAACCCAACTGGGAGGCCATTTAGGAAGTGGAAATGGTACTGCTACGCAAAACAGGGAATTGTCGTAAAGGAGCCTTTCTAGAGAAAATCCATGTGCTAGTTTGGCTCTATAGCTATCATGAGAAATATGTCCAAGAGGAAATCATCAACGATAGGGAGAAGGTGTACATTGCTCCACTCCTCAAAAATAAATGCGAAGGTTAAATGTTTCTTTTCTGAGAATCTCTATAGCAACATATAGAGTTGTTTTGATGACTACTAATTTTTAAAAAATTCTTTTAAGTTCAGGGGTGCCTGTGAAGGTTTGTTACATAGGCAAACGTGTGTCATGGGGGTTGATTTGACAGATTATTTTATCACCCGGGTATTACGCCTAGTACCCATTAGTTATTTTTTCTGATCCTCTCCCTCCTTTCAGTCTCTACCCACCAATAGGCCCCAGTGTGTGTTGTTCCTCTCTGTGTGTCCGTGTGTTCTCACCATTTACCTCCCAGTTATGAGACTGGAGATTCCTCAAAGACCTAAAGAAAGAAATACTATTTGACCCAACAATCCCATTACTGGGTATATGCCCAAAGGAATATAAATCATTCTATTACAAAGATACATGCATATGTCTGATCGTTGCAGCACTATGCACAATAGCAAAGACAGGGAATCAACCTAGCTGCCCACCAATGATAGACTGGATAAAGAAAATGAGGTACATATATATCATGGAATACTATGCAGCCATAAAAAAGAATGAGAACATGTCCTTTGCAGGGACGTGGATGGAGCTGGAGGCCATTATCCTTAGCAAACTAGTGCAGGAACAGAAAACCAAATGCCACATGATAACTAATTTTCTAGAAGATTACCTCATGAGCACAGGGAAGTTACACTTATCCTAAGAATACTTGGTAGTATTTTATGTTCTTCTCAAATGGACACCAATAGTCCCTCCAGTCTGCCATTTATTTTTATGAGAGATATGCCTTCCCTATAAAACAGCAACACAGCCAAAGCCTCTAAGAGTGTAGCATAAAGAGGATACTGCAGGCTGGCAGGGGGGCGAGGACTTTGCAGGCTAGCAGGGGACAAGGACATTGCAGGCTGGCAGGGGGCAAGACCACATGACCCAGAAATCCTTTCCCTTCAGTTTGCTTCCTCTGAGCTTTTCTGTTGTGATTGAAATCACAAACCCCAACTGGCCCCCAAAACATCTTTCTTTAAGGCCCAGGTTCAAGTATGAACTACTTGACACACTATATCTTTGTAATAAGATAATTGTGAATTACTCCATTCATGTTTAGGTCACTGTTTTTGTTGTTGTTGTTGTTGTTGTTGTTGTTTTTGAGATGGAGTCTCACTCTGTCGCCCATCCTGGAGAGCAGTGGCGCAGTCTTGGCTCACTGTAACCTCCACCTCCTGGGTTCAAGCGATTCTCCTGCCTCAGCCTCCCGAGTAGCTGGGATTACAGACATGCGCCACCATGCCTATTTTTTTTTTTTTTTATGGAGTCTCGCTATGTTGCCCAGGCTGGTCTTGAACCCCTGGCCTCAACCATCTGCCTGCCTCTGCCTCCCAAAGTGCTGGGATTACAGGCGTAAGCCACTGCACCTGGCCTCGGTCAATTAAGGACAGTTCCCACACTGCAAGCCACCTCTCCTCTGAGAAGCACCCTTCTTTCTAGGATTTTGGCGATTCACCCCATGGATGACTTCACCTTTCCCCTTTGACACAGAAAGTGTGATTTAATTCCACTAAAATAAAGAACATCCTGCCATCATTATGGCATGTGTAGAACAAGCGTGTTACCCATAGACAGCAGCAGGCCTTTATCAGCACGCCGTTCCCGCTTGTTTGCAACGACAGCAGCAGCTACATGCAACATCAGTACATGGAGCTGCCTCGTTCCCACAGTCCCATTGTCATGACAGAATGACGAATAAAAAGGGGAGTGGAGTTTTTATTTTTTCATGACAGGATAACGGCAAAGCACAGTCAAGTCTGTTTGCCCACTGGAGTTGTGACAACATAGATGCCTTCAATATAACTCTAATGCAAAGTTCAGAAGTTTTACACCAATTTATTTTCTAACTAAAGATCCCATGGTAGGAGGGAGACAAGAAAAATAAAATAAGTGAGGTAAAGAATATCATTACTGGTATTATTCCATAAAAATAAAGTAAGCTATATTGATACTCTGTTACCAGTTTTCCAACAGACAAATTACATGTTAGAAAATTTTTTTCTTCCTAATTCTGTTTCTCTCTATCTCTCTCTCTCTTTCTCTTTTCCCACCGTCCTTTTCTAATTAGGAGGAAATAACTTCTGTAAAAGTTCACACCTAACCATAGCAGTTGATTAGTGAACACGGATAGGCATAGATTTTATTTATTGCTAATTTATTTCCTTCCCTTTTTTGCTAGAAAATTTTTAATGCATCTGATACCAAGGAATTATAGCAACTTGTACATTAAAAGATTCATGACTCAATTAATGCCAGATTATAACGAAGCGAACTTTGACAATAACAAATTGTTGAAGGTTAACTTTTGTCCACAGACATGCCACTGGTAAATGTTTATTTGAATATATGCATGTGTGTTATCATAATGTGCATTGCTTACTTAACAAGTAATCTTTAAGAAATGTTGCAAGGGCGATTTAGAAATAAAATGTGGGCCCTTCTTCCACAGAGATGTTATGTCCTGTTGGTATGTAATTTTTCAACAGCAGAGTTTCTGCTCTGGCAGCCCGATATTTATATGTGAACTACGTTACATTATCAGATCACTAGAGCATTTGACTGACCCTAAAATTACAACATGCAAAAATGCAGACGTGAAGATTTAGGGTTAACAATTTCAGTGATTCTTGAACAATAGCTGAAGTAATCGTAGTATCAGAAAGGTCCACATTTTTTGCTTCAGAATAGCAATTAAGCAAGCACTGCTCTTTAACTAAGATGAATAAATAAGGCCAGACAATGTATTGGTTTTGTTTGCGGGGTGTGTGTGTGTCTGTGTGTGTGTGTGTGTGTGTGTGTGTGTGTGTGTGTGTGCGCGCGCGCGCGCGCGTACGCACGCGCGCCAGTGTGTTTGTGGTGGTGTTTGCTTAATTCTAGAGGGAGTGCTAGATGATAGAAGCAAAGGATGTTAATGTTTCCCTAAAGAATTTCCTTTCCATATGTTTCAGACTAATACAAAAAAGAACAATTCTACAGGTCTTAGATCCACTGATTGGACATATATGGAGAGCTTGTGTGTATTCTTGATGTCATTCACTTTGCTCTATTAAAAAATATGACCCGTGTACTTTAAATTGCCGGCCATATGAAATATCCTTAAAAAGACTTAATGGTGCTGTACTATTTGTTTTCAAAACGGGTGCAAGAGGGTGGGCAGAGTAGGTCAAAAGTCAGATATCAGTTTTGCTTCCACTGTTGACCAGCTCTGGGATCTTGAATAAGTCATTCTAACTCCCTGAAACACAGTCAGTGTCCTTAATTATGAATGTAGAAAAACATATATTGCTCTTCTCTCTCTGTCTATATATATGTACATATACGCATATATGTATACGTGTATACATATATGCGCATATATGTATACACACGTATACATATATATGTTTCACCAAATATATATACGTACATGTGTGTGTGTGTCTGTGTGTGTGTGTGTGTGTGTGTGTGTATCCAGAGTCATAGGACAGGGCACCATGTCAATAAAATCCCCCCATTCAGCCTCATAATCTGCCTTTCCTTGGTCCAAGGAAAATATATGAAAATACAAAGAGATCCCCCAGTGAATTCGCGACATTCATGGAAATCCACATTCAGTTGTGTTCTTTATGTTTCTGATATCTATCTATACCTATATCTATATCTATATCTGTATCTATAGTTATATATCCTGCACAGGAAATGCAAACCACTAGACAACAATAAGTTATTTTTCTCTTTATTCATTGAGTTAAATCAAAAGTGCTTTTCCACAGCCCTATTCAGGTGGGATGTTGTCTTACTGTCACCAAGGCATGTTTGGATCATTTCACTCATCTCCGTGCATACCAGTCCGTTTGCTGAAATTCATCACTTTATTTTTTCATCAAGTGTTTCTTGAACACCCACTAATTGTACAGCTCAGTGGAGAGTAAAATAGGAGAGTGAAGCCTGGTACCTCTCCTAGGTAATTTATGTGAGCATTCTTCATAAGCCTCCTATAGAGAGGTATCATATTTATTGCTGCTGTCATTCTCTTGGGAGACAATACATGCTTCGAAAAAAAATAAGCACAGTAGGAGATAATGAAGAAGGTTCTGGTAGTTTCACAGAAGTGTTCTAGAACCATGCTGTCCAATAGGGCAGCAATTAGCTACAGTAGCTATGAAGCATCTGACCCACAGCTCATCCAAATTGAGATGCACTAGAAGTGAAAAATGAACAGCAGGCTTGAATGACATATAAAAAAGCATATACATATCTATATTTACATTGTGTGTTAATATGACAAGCTTTGATTATATTGGGTTAAATCAAACACGTTAATATTCATGTTACCTTTTTATTTTAAAAATGCAGCTACTAGAAAATTTTAAATCCCCTATGTAGCTCACATATTTCCACTGAATACTGCTGTTAGAAATGCTCCTGAAAGCACAGGCGCTTTTGAATAAGCAAAAAAATATATAAAAAAAAAAAGGGGAGAAAATTTTTAAAAAATTAAAGAAAAGGTGATAAAATGAGGGGATGAGTGGTGTATTTATCTCATGCTTCTGGTCTTCCCTCTCAAATTTCAGGCTGACAGTGAAAAAATAATCCAAATCGATGCTGTTTAGAAACTAGTACTGATTTGAAAACTCTAACATTCTTTCATCCTGCATTTTTGCTATTGATTACACGCCCCCCAAAAAACAAGTAACACTAAGAAAAAGAATTGTGGGATAAAAGATAGGTTTGCAAAAATAATTTTTGGAGTTCCTATTTGTAATTAGGTGTCCCTGTTGGATATGATGTAACTTGTGGCCCGTCCGTGTCAGAGACACATGACACAAGAACTAGAGAAAAAGACATGATGTCTGTACACTTAGACTGAGTTTACAATGATAGACATTTCTGGATTCCCTTAAAAGTAGATGGCAAGACACAATTAAAATAGTTTATTAGTAAAGTGATCCCAGAAAAAAAAAATTGATAGAGTAATAAAGTGAGATTGAAAAGCAGGACAATAAAGTTACCAAGCAGGGCCAGGCGCAGTGGCTCATGCCTGTAATCCAAGCCCTTTGGGAGGCCGAGGTGGGTGGATCACCTGAGGTCGAGAGTTTGAGACCAGCCTGACCAACATGGTAAAATCCTGTCTCTACTAAAAATACAAAATTAACTGGGCGTGGTGACGCATACCTGTAATCCCAGCTACTCGGGAGGCTGAGACAGGAGAATCGCTTGAACCCAGGAGGCAGAGGTTGTGGTGAGCAGAGATCCTGCCATTGCACTCCAGCCTGGATGACAAGAGCAAAACTCTGTCTCAAAAAAACAAAAAACAAAGACCAAAAGTTACCAAGTAGGCTAGGTGTGATGGCTCACACCTCCTGGAATCCTAGCACTTTGTGAAGCTAAGGTGGGAGAATCACTTGAGGCCAGAAGTTCGAGACCAGCCTGGGCAACATGGCAAGATCCCATCTCTAATTTTTTTTTTTTTTTTTTTTAATTAACTAGGCATGATGGTGTACATCTGTGGTCCCCAGCTACTGGGGAGGTGGAGGTGGGGAGATTGCTTGAGCCCAAGAGTTTAAGGTTGCAGTGAGCTGTGATTTCACTATTGCTCTCCAGCCTGGGTGACAAAGGGAGACCCTGCCTCTACAAAGATAATAACAATAATAAAAATAAAAATATATGTAAAGTTACCAACCAATTTACCATTACAGACAACCGGAGTTTATTCCCATTGCAGAATTCTTGGTCATATGCAGTATATGGGCTTCATCTATCAAACCTGTCATCACCCAGAGGGATGATAAGTCCCTGGAACTTCCAGAATGCTCAATGCACACTCAGAGCAGGCTCCTGAAGCCTGAGAGAACTTTCAGGCAAAGCATCACAGGGGCTGGCAGTTGGAAGTTTGGCTGGACTGACCAGACATGGTGTGTCTCCAGGGGATATGGATAAAGCACTGATAATGTCTGCTATCGTTCGTACTGCCACTGATGCCAGTACATGTAGGTTAATTGCAGAGCTGTTAGTAATTGCAAATACAGTCATTTGTTGCTTAACATCGGGACATAGTCTGAGAAATGCATTGTTAGATGATTTCATCATTTGGCAAACATCACAATTTCCTTACACAAATCTAGATAGCAGAGCCTATTACACACCTAGGCTACATGATAGAGCCTATAGTTCCAGACTACAAATCTTTACAGCATGACTGTATTGAATACTGCAGGCATTGTAATGGAACGATAAGTATTGGTATACCTGTACATATCTAAACATAGAAAAAGTGCAGAAAAATATAGTGTTATAATTTTACTCATACTTTGTTGATTGAAACATCATTATGTTGTGCATAAGTGTATTTTACAATTGTTCACGTGCAACAAAAAACTAAAAAATATATATATTTTATATGTATATAATATGTATATATGATGGAAGATGATGCAGTTATTAACCTAGTGATATATCTTTACATTTCCTGATGTAGAAAAATATTTCATAGTGAATAAGAAAATTGGATTGCTCTGAATGTCCAAACCATGTATTTGAGAATGATGACCTAGTTATTTAATATTTCACATATATTTATCTTGACCACTCTACAAGCTTATAAGCTTATGATAAAAGAAAATTTTCTTGTTTTTATTGCTTTCTATGCACGTTATAACCTTCATTCTAAACTGTTGTTCCATGAGAAATCCATAAAGAGTGAATTCATACAAATGTGTGTGAATATTGCAGCCAAAGCACACACACACACTTTCACATACATTGGTCACACATGGATAGATACATATTCTCTTTAGACAACCTGAAGAATCTTTTTTCTTCCCCTAAGTTTTGCTGAGGAAAAGCTTTTATTTTTCCTCTCATAGAATTGTTCTTGGGAACCTGATCTTTTTTCCAAAATAAAAAAGTGAGAAATTATAACTTAATCCAAAAGAGAGATGTGGCCGAATCAAAACAATAACACGATTCTTACTCAACTCTTCCACAGGTTTGGTGTGCTACCAGAGGGGTGGAGGAAACAAAGATTACACATTCTTTTGTGTTAAGTTTTAAGAAAAATATAGTAACTGAATGAATAAAAAGGAAGCAATAAAATCTTCAAACAAGGAGCAAATCTGAATAAGTCCTTGGAGAGAAACAGAAAATAGGCTGTCAAGAGAAGAAAAGAGAATAAAGGAAGAAAGAAATCCCAGAACCCAGCATATGGTATTCTGAGTTGGAGATGTTATAATTTAAAAATAAGTTACAGTTTAGAATAACTTCTGAAAAGAGTGACAAGAGGAGCCCAGTGAACACTTTTACTGCCCACCCAAAAAGCTCCCAGAATGCACAGTTGCTACTTCATGGCACATCCGTGCATTTTAAACACACACATACACACACACACACACACACACACACTCCCTAAATCTTCTATAAATCCCCTATATATCCATGATATCATGGTTTGAAACTTTACCCTAACAAACCATTGTTCTATAACTGCTCTGAAATCAACTGTCTCTGTTTTATAAGGCTTGGAGATGGATCCAGATAGCCAGGTTTTGCAACAGTACATGAAGTTCAAGAGAAGTCAGTAGTGTTTTCATGACAATAAATAACTTTCTACATTTTTAAGGTCTTTAAGAAATCTGGATATGATTGAAAGATAAGTAATATAACATTTTAGAGATAAAAGATACCTTGAAATCTCCCCTGTTCTCTCATTCATTTCTTTGACTGGGGAGACAAAATAATTTTCTCAAGATCTCAGACAGCCATGGATAGATGACATGGAGCAAGAACTTTGTTTTCATGTCTCACAGATCTGGTTTATTTTCACTCTATCCTATATCACAACATCAAGTGGACTAATATTTTGGATATAATCAAGAAGCTTTTATTGTATAAGCATCCAATGCTAAGAGCTATGGAGGCATATGAGAATATTAACACATGACTCAAATAGCCCTCAGAATTGAGATACCAAAAGAATTGATGGTGGAAGAGAATGTAATCATAATAATCAAAGCTGGATAGGAATTTAAACCATAAGAGTGCTTAGTTCTTCCAAAATTACCATAATATATTTCATTGTAGTTTTTTTAAAAACTATAAGCTTAGATTATTGGTAGGCTAGGCTATATCTTCAGGAATAGAATGAGAACAATTAATAATGAATAGTATTTGCTATGAGAAATAAATTTATTCTTCAGTGATTTATACATATCTCCCCACCTTTTTGAAGGTTACAAACAGAGAAATTCTGTCATAATTTGTCTTACAATTAAGCAACATTTTTTAAAAATTTGTTTGGGTTTTGTTGGTTTGTTTTGAGACAGAGTCTCTCTGTATCTCCCTGGCTGGAGTGCAGTGGTGCAATCAGGGCTCAGTGCAGCCTTGAACTCTTGGACTTAAGCGATCCTCCTGCCTTGGCTTCCCAAATTGCTAGGATTCCAGGTGTGAGCCACTACACCCAGCCAATACAGCAACTTCAAATAGAATTGGCCATTGGTTGCCGATGTTTCCCATGGACTCTCCTCGGTGATTTCATTGACTTCATGCTAATGTAACATCTCATTTTAAACTGTTGATTTTTTTTGTTTGTTTCGGATCTTACTTAGAGTGACATGTGCATTTTACACACAATTTGATTTGTTTTTGTTGTTGATGTGAATATCATCATTACTATTAGTCTCCCTAAGTAGAAAGACAAAAAAACAGTTTCATACAGGGAATAGCAAACCCCAATCAAATTTCATATTTGAAACATTAGAAAATAAGTATAATCTCTGGACACTTACAGTCACATCTTCATCAGTCTAGCATCATGTACTACATGGATTCCAAAGAGGACCTCAGTGGTTTATCTATTTTGGTGAAACTTTGTGCCCCAAGCAGAAGATTGATTGACAGTAAAATGTCAATTCAATTCAGACAAATGGTGCCTGGTGTGCTCCTATTGATCTTTTGATTGTTTTTTCATAACTTGAAGGATGGGTCTTGTCAAATTTCAGGGAGCCCCATTGTTTTCAGTGGAGACAGAGAATTTCTAGAACGAGAACTCCGCAAACACTTATCAGATTCCTTCCTTGCTGACAGGACTGATCATGTTTCTCTTAACTCACTGGCATCAGGCTAATAAAAAAGAAATCATAGTAGACTATTGATATCAAAGAAAAACACAAGACTTCCAAAAGGTCCCCATGTAATTCAATGATTTAAGAAAATAACATGGTAAATGACAGATTATTTTCTGATACCAAGGAATATATACGTATTATAGAGGAGAAGCTCATTCTCAAGGGAAAAAACAAGCTAATAAATATGTTTCTGAAATATTTAGAGCTTTAATTTTGTAACCTAATGTACATTATCTTATTTGATGTTTAATGTAACCATACTTACCTTAATTCACTTATTGAAAGTCTATAATGAATTGCAGTAAATCACCTTATATCCTAAGAGGCAGTTAATAAAATTAAATTAAACAAATATTTAAATTAATATTACATGAAAGACAGATTTAGCCATCACAGAGGAAAGAAAGAGGAAAGCCGTATTTTTTATGAGACATGAAATAGAAACAAAAATAATGTAAAGCAAAATATGCTACCTACCACATAATAGATACAAATAAAGTAAAAACTCAGTGGAGAAATAGTTTATTTTCATCATTGAATATCAAACAAATATCGGAATAGTCTAAGTATAGTTGGATATTAAGAATGAGTGGGATTTCTGGAAGCAGCTGTGTTGGACAATGACTGTTGTAAGGGATGTCCTTTTCTTTGTCCTATCTCAGAGAAAAAAGCCCAGCAAGAATGTGTAAGGATAGAGGCTGGCAAGGGTTTAGAGGGTGTCCCACAGTTCTTTAAACTGTTGCACTTACGTTTGTGGATGTATATCATTATCATTTGTGCATATACAAGACAAAGTCAGTTCTCTTAGTTGTGTCCAATACCATTCCCTTCCCCATGTAGTTTGTTCTGCCAAATTCCTACTGATTGTTCCTATTTCAGCATGTATATTTTGTCCCTGTGATTCATTTAGATAGACTTGACTTTTCCCTTCTCTACATTCCTGTATATTTTTATATAACTTAATATTCTCTTATAATTATGTGTTTGTATATGTATGTCTCTCTTGGTACTCTTAGGACCTAATTAATAGCATGAAACATTGTAAATTTTTAGTGAGTCTTTTCATTTTTCTTAACTGCATGAAAAAAAATGAATGAATAGAGAGATTTTTAACCTCTTCTCATTATTTTGGGTTTTTGCTTATACTGGTATAATATTCTATAATGATGGTTTATGAGAGTAAAACAGCTCTCTTTACAAGGAACATGACCATGGCTATATATATACATTTTATCTAAGGGTTATATTCTAGGCTATGTTCTTCCTGAAGCATTTTCAGCAACATAGTTTTGTAGGATAAAAATAAGAAGGTTGGGAAGATTGTATAAAGCCACATGAATTGTTTAAAGTTATTGAAGAATTCACAAAGAGACAACTTGAACATTTCCTTTTATTGCTGAGTGTATAGAAGAGGCTATTCTGCCTCTAATATCAGTTTTGTATGGATTGAAGGCAGTACTTTATAGGTTGGTAAGACTACCTTATAAAACTCTCACGGTGTTTGATAAAAACATCACTTCAATCATTTTCCACTCCAGAACATAAATGTCTCTTTAAATGCAACAGTTTGTTATAAAACTTTGAGACTCATTCAGCTTCCACAGATTTACATTCCTAATACATAAAATAGAAATAACTATAAGTAGACACCTTTATCTATGCCATCAGACACTTGTGGTAAATGCCTTAAAGAAAATGAACTAAAGTAGCATTATAAACTTTAATCACAGATGTTTCTTCAAAAATTAATAATCTATGGAAATGTTTATAGCACCCAGATAGCAATTACTTGTGAACATTGATATATGCTGAGTAGTACGCTGCTAGGAAACAAAGCAATTTGGAAATAAAAGAAGAATGAAACAAGATTTAATGAAAAATTATCTTAAAATATACAGTAAGTTTTGTATATGGCTAAGATATGAGAATTTTAGTACTGTAATGATGATACCATACTATTATAAACTACAGAAATAATTCTTGTACTGCTTCAGGCATACCCTTCATATTGTAATAATATCAAAATGGTCCTTAAGTTTAACAACAAACATGGTTAATCTAATGATTAAATAATCTACTTCACTTTTTAAATTTTATAAGGAATATAGGAATGCTTATATTATAAAATACCAATGCATATAATACACAACTTGGAAATTCCTTATTTATAACCATCCAGGCCATTTTTACCCAATCCCAACGGTCACCTCAGGAATTGTGGACCTTCTTTCAGAAAGGCAGTTAAATATATACATACATATATTTATATATCTAAATATATGTTAGCTATGTATAGTGGTTTATATAGCATTATGTGTTAATATACAGTAATATTTTTACTGTTAATGTACAGTAATATTTTTACTTAAGAATATGTGTTGGGTAAAAAAATACAAATAAATGTATGCCCCGTTGTAATATTTTAAGTGACATCTGTAATTTCACAGGTAGGCTGCACCACAACCATTTAAAACCAGCCCTCTACTCATGAACATTTAAATTGAATCCAGTATTTGCTTATAAAAAATAATGCCAGACACATATACACCATGGAATACTATGCAGCCATAAAAAAGGATGAGTTCATGTCCTTTGTAGGGACATGGGTGCAGCTGGAAACCATCATTCTCAGCAAACTATTGCAAGAACAGAAAACCAAATACCGCATGTTCTCACTCATAGGTGGAAATTGAACAATGAGATCACTTCGACACAGGAGGGGGATCATCACATACCAGGTCCTATTGTGGGGAGGGGGGAGGGGGAGGGATAGCATTAGGAGATATACCTAATGTAAATGACGAGTTAATGGGTGCAGCACACCAACATGGCACATGTATACATATGTAACAAACCTGCACGTTGTGCACATGTACCCTAGAACTTAAAGTATAATAAAAAAAAAACAATAATAAAAAAAAATGCCAGAATTCCTCTTCTAGTCATGATAGAATAATAGAGTCCAATTTTAGCCCCTCGCATTAGAAAACTAGAAACCCCAAGCAACTATATAAAACAACCTTTTCAGACGTTGAAAAATAGGACAGATTTATTATCCCTAAAAAAGGGAACCAAATAAGGAGAATCATAAAATCACCCTTCTGCTGGAGGCACATTATGAACAACAGTACAAGGATGGACAGTCCCATGTAAGGCACAGTACAAGGATGGACAGTCCCATGCATTGAGGACACAGAAATTGGAATTCACGAATGCTGAAGTGACAGAAGTGTACAAGGTGAAATTCTGTAGAGGAGAGATCATGCAGAAAAGAAACTCATAAATCTACTAGGTGCTTCCATAAGTATAAAGAATATTGAAAATGCACAGATCCATGATGTTTAAAAAAGAATTCCATGAGGTTGAAGAAAGAACTTCTGAGAGTCCCCTAGAGCTAACTCAAAACTATGACTCATTAGTTTTCTCACTAGCAATACTGAAGTGCTCTTTTTGTTCACTCAAAGCATTCAATAGAAAGCCCACAAAGAATAATTTCTTAGTAATAAGGCAGAGCTATCCCTAGAGTAAAGACCACAGTAGACCAGCAAAAATAAGCATAAAAGGCAAGTTTTAGATTGATCTAACAGGGCTCCAAGTTATTTAAGAACCCATCAAAACATAGGAAAACATTCTATAAGGCTGACAATAATATCCAAAGACCACATAGCATAAAATTACAATGTCCAACATCCAATAAAAAAATTACTAGACATGACAAAAGGTGGGGAAAAATATGATCTAGAATCATGAGAAAAAATCACTAAATGGAAACACAATCCCTTGAAACAGAAGTGGTAGAATTTGCATGAAAAAATGTTAAAACAGGTATTATGTTCAGTTATTTGGAGGAAATGTGAAGAAAGAAATGCATGATATGAAAAAATTTAAAAATTCTCAAGATGGAAAACACAATGTCTGAACTGAAAAGGTCACTGGATAAGGTTAATATAAGACAAGATAATTCAGAAGGAAGATTAGTGAACCTGAAGAACACCAACAGAAACTATTGAAAGTGAAGCAACAGGTGCTGGAGAGGATGTGGAGAAATAGGAACACTTTTACACTGTTGGTGGGACTGTAAACTAGTTCAACCGTTGTGGAAGACAGTGTGGCGATCCCTCAAAGATCCAGAACTAGAAATACCATTTGACCCAGCCATCCCATTACTGGGTATATACCCAAAGGATTATAAATCATGCTGCTATAAAGACACATGCACAAGTATGTTTATTATGGCACTAGTCACAATAGCAAAGACTTGGAACCAACCCAAATGTCCATCAATGACAGACGAGATTAAGAAAATGTGGCACATATACACCATGGAATACTATGCAGCCATAAAAAAGGATGAGTTCATGTCCTTTGTAGGGACATGGATGCAGCTGGAAACCATCATTCTCAGCAAACTATCGCAAGAACGGAAAACCAAATACCACATGTTCCCACTCATAGGTGGGAACTGAACAATGAGAACACTTGGACACAGGAAGGGGAACATCACACACCGGGGCCTGTTGTGGGATGGGGGGAAGCAGGGAGGGATAGCATTAGGAGATATACCTAATGTAAATGACGAGTTAATGGGTGCAGCACACCAATATGGCACATGTATACATATGTCACAAACCTGCACATTGTACACATGTACCCTAGGACACAAAGTATAATAGTAATAATAATAATAAAAAAGAAAATGAACCATGGCAGGGGAAAAACCTGAAAAAAAAAAAAAGAGAGAACCTCAATAAAGTATCAGGTTGTTGTATACATGTGTAATTGAAGTACCAGAAAAGAGAAAAAGGATGTGTAAGAGGGGAAAAATAAATTTGAAAAATTAATGAGTACAAATGTACCAAATTTTATAAAAAAAAAAATATGAGCTCACCAATATAAGAAGTTCAACAAACTCCTGGCATAATAAACACTTATGCACACACAGACACAACACAGATACACCACCACAACAGAAAACAAACAGAAGCACCCACAGAAAAGCAAAGCAAATACACACACACACACCCCAAGATAAATTCTAAACTGTGACTAAGAGAATTTCCTAAAAACAGCCTAAAGGAAAACTCTCATTATATTACAGAACATATAAGGTAAATCAAAGACATTTTGATAGGAACAATGAAAGCCAGCACAATGGAACTAAATCTTTAAAGGGCAAGGATTCTTTAAAAAGGTAACTTGAAAATGTAAGTGCAGTGAAAATATATTTAAAAATTGAAGACTAAATAAAGGCAACATGTTTATCAACAAAAGTTGACATAATTTGTGTTCAACACTAATGTATTATAAGAAACTAAAAAGGAATTTGTTGAAAGTAGAGGAAACTGGTGGTAGGTGGAAAATTAGAACTTCAAAAAGGATGATGGATACCAGAAATGTGATTTAAATTTTTCTTTAAAAAGTAAGCATTCCAATGCAAAACACCAAAAATAAATAATGAACTTAAAATAGACATACAAATAAAATAAATGACAAAAATAGCATAGAAGATTGGGGGAAGAAAATGAAGAAAAGAGTTGTAGATATTTATATTACATGTGAAAATTATAATATAAATTGAAAGCAGGCTGTAATATGTAAAAATGCATACTGTATGTCTGAGAGCATCCCATAAAAGAATAAAACTTAGATGTATAGCTAATAAGCCAATAGTGGTTGTAAAATAGAATAGCAAAATTACTCAATCCCTAAGAAGGCAGGAAAAGGCGAAAAAAATAAAGAACAGATGGAATTAAGGGAATATAATTAGCAAGATGGTAGACATAAGCCAAATCATTTTGATGATTGGTTTGAATAGAAATTGTCTAACATCCCAAGTAAAAGACAGAAATTATCCATCAGGATAATAAAGCAAGACCAAATTCTACATCTCCTAGGGGGGAAAAAAACATATAAAGATAAAATAGATTAAAGGAAAAAAGGATTGCAACAGATATATCATGTAAACATTAAGTTATCAAGCACTAACATCAAAAAGAAAACTGCAGGACAAGGAATATTACAAGGAATAAAGAAAGACATTTGAAAATTGTGTTTCCATGTATCAAGAAGACATACCAGTTCTACTTGTAAGTATACCCAATAACAGAACTTCAAAATGTATAAAGCAAACCCGATAGGAGAAATTTTTGAAAACCCTGCAATTGTATCGGTATGTTTCAACACTTCTTTCTCAGTAACTGGTAGAATAAGGAGAGTACAGACCAGTAACAGCATCCTGGTGGAGACGGAGTGCCACTCAGGAGAACCTGTGTGCAAAACATTGACTGATGCTCGCCAGCCGCTGCTTCTGCAGGTCCACTGTTGGATTAGCGTCATGGCCACACTTCTCCCAGCGTGCCGATAGTAAATGACTCACATGATCAGCATAGGTTGTTCTTGCCCAGCGGGGGAATTCTCTAATTGGCAAGCACTTTTCAATAATTATCCATTAGCTTGGACTAAGCTTTCTCAGAACGGTGCAGTGATCTGAGGCTCACTCCACCCAATCTCCCTTCTTTATTTTTTTTTTTTTCTCTCTTTATTCTGAGAGCTGTATTGTCCTCTGAAAGCTCTCCTCATCTTCTCCTGCCCCTCCCACTTTATCTTTTATATGTACTTTCCCCAATAAATATTCAATTAATTCTGTCTTCACAAACAATTCTCAGAAGATGCAGAACGACACAGAAATACAAGAATTCAATGTTGTTAACTATTTTAGCCTTATTGACAACTATGAGAAACTAACCAACAACAGAATTTTCAAATGCATATAAATTGTGGTGTTAAGCGTTATTTTAACTTATCTCAAAGGAGTCTTGCTCCGTTGCCCAGACTGGAGTGCAGTGGTGCCATCTTGGGTCACTACAGTCTCCACCTCCTGGGTTCAAGCGATCCTCCTGCCTCAGCCTCCCAAGTAGCTGGGATTACAGGTGTGTGCCACCACACCTGGCTAATTTTTGTATTTTTAGTAGAGACTGGGTTTCCCCATGTTGGTCAGGCTGGTCTCAAACTCCTGACCTCAAGTGATCCACCTGCCTTGGCTTCCCAAATTGCTGGGATTACAGGCATGAGCCACTGCACCTAGCCCCAGAGTATTTTCTAATATTTCTTGTAATTTCTTCTTTGACACATTGGCTATTTAGAAGTATGCTGTTCAATTTCTATATATTTGGAAATGTCCCCAAAACCCTTTTCTTGCCGATTTCTAGTTTTAATTGTGTTGTTACAGGATAATATATTTTGTGCAATTTCAGTTTTATGGCCTGGTGGACCTGGGGAATCTTCCATGTGCACTTGAGAATAATGTGCATTTGGTAGTGTTGGTTGGAATGTTCTTTAGGTATGTTTTACGTCTATAATGTTGTTCAAGTCTTATATATCTTTGTTTATCTGAAGTCTAGTACTTCTTTCCATCATTCAGAGTAGGCTATTGAAATCTCTTATTTTTGAAAGTCTCCTTTTTAAAAACCACTGTCAATTTTGATCTATCTTTTTTGGAGAATATGTTGTTTATCACATACATGTTTTCAATGGTTATATTTTTTGGAGGGACTGATCCTCTAATGAGGATGACCCACTCATTAGGTCAGTGACCCACTCTGTTTCTAGAAACATTTCTGTCTTAAAGCTTATTTTGTCTGGTAATAATGTAGCTACTCTGACTCTCTTATGCTTTCTGTTTGCATCAAGCTTGTGTTCTTCCATCTCATCTTTTCACTTTCAATGTTTTTAAATTTTTTTTTTCTTTGAGATGGAGTCTTGCTGTGTTGCCCAGGCTGGAGTGCCCTGGTGCAATCTCAGCTCACTGCAACCTCCGCCTCCTGGGTTCAAGTGATTCTCACACCTCAGCCTCCCAGGTAGCTGGGATTACAGGTGCCCACCACCATGCCAGGCTAATTTTTTTTATTTTTGTATTTTTAGTAGAGACAGGGTTTCACCATGTTGGCCAGGCTGATCTCGAACTCCTGACCTCAAGAGACCTGCCCACCTTGGCCTCCCAAAGTGCTGAGATTATAGGCATGAGCCACTGTGCCTGGTCTAAATCTTTAAATTTCAAGAGTACCTTTTAGACAGCTTATACTTTGGCATTGTTTTATACTTTGGTATGATGATCTCTGGCTTTTGTTGGACTATTCATCTACTTACACATTTCATGTTATAATTAATGTTGGTGGATTTATATCTGCCATTTTGCTATTTGTTTTCTGTATGTCTTACTCACATTTTTTTCTTCTATAGTGCCTTTACTTCCCTTATTTGCAATAAGTAGATATTTTCTTCTGCACTTTATTTTTTTAGTTAGCTTTAGTGACAGCTCTAGAGTTTTCAACATGCATATTAACTCATAAGAATCTACTTCAGATTTATTGGACCTTTGTTCTAGAGAAATATGACAATTTTACTCCAATATAGTTCTATTCTCTCCACCCATATTTGTGCTATTATTATCACATATATCTATATATGTTACAATCCTGATACAGTGTTATAATTATCGCTTTTTATCATCTCATGGCTTTTAAAGAAGCTAAGAGAAGAAAGGAGAAGATATTTTACATAATTTTTATATTAATATTCTTATTTACCGTTTCCTTTTCTCATTATCTTTTTCCGTATGGCGTTGGCTTTTTGCTCCACCATGTTCTCATTACTTTCCTCCTCCTTTTGGCTGTCATGTTCAATATATTATATTTCTATATGTTACATTCCCAGTGATATCATTTTAAAGCTATTGCATTGTGCTTTTATTTTAAAAATTGGTTGATAGTAAGGGAAAAAAAAATTTTAATTATGTCTCACGGAGTCTACAGTTCCTGCCTGTGTTTGGCTATGAATGAGTAGCTCACAGGTACCCTCTCTTTTATCCTCTCTTGTTGCTCTTAAGTGACTGCAGTCTAGCACATGTGCACAGCCTTCCAGAACACTAGAGGTGACTGTGAACTTAGTAGGTCCTCTTCGATTGTCTCTTTCCATGTATCTCTGTGTTCAGTGTTCTTGTTACTCTGTCACTTCCTTTGTTTCTACTAGAATCTTGGAGCTGTTCCAATTCTGATTGCTTGCATTATGATCTCTGTTGTTTGTGACTTTGTGCCTGGACATAGATTCCTCCTCAATGCATTGCAAAGGCCTTCTGGTCTGACTGGAATACATCATACACAATTCAGACCTAGAGGAAAGTTTGGAGGCTCCAAGTCTCCTGACTTCCCTGCATGGAGACTACATTGCAGAGCAGACTCTGGAGGGGGGATTGGAACCATCTATCTTCATTGGATGCTATGCCCCTCCGGAATATACTTTTGCAACTCTGAGTTGCAGGAAAGAATGGAGGAAGCCTTTGGTTCAAATGCCCCCCCCCACTGTCTTTAATAAGGTTTAGAGGATTATCTTGAATAAATGTTTCTCAATTTACTTTATTCCCTTTGGTCAGGTTCCAGATAATTTAAAACATTGTCTAATGATTTTAACTAGTTCAATAGTTGTTTTCTACGGAGATCCTCATACAGGCATTCTGGCAGTTACCTGATTACCTTGAGATCTGTCATTTTCCTGTTTTCTATCTGCCACATGTGTTCTATAAACCCTTTTCTTTCTTTTGAATTAATCAAATGTTACGTGTTATTTTCTGTAGTTGGCTTTTAGCTGTATTTTACTGCTTTGTTATTTTACTGGTTGCTTTAGGGTTTATAGGACACATCTTTGTCAACTTTCTGTCATGTAATATTATATTACTGCATATAAGAAACTTACAATAATATACTTCTAATATTGCCCCTCTTAATCTTTTTGTTACTGATATCACACTTTATATTTCACTCTTCATTGCTAAAATAGGTAGACACATACATAGATACATAGATAGATACCACATAACTAACACTTAACCCCTTTAACAATTATTTTATTATAGTTTTGCCTTTTTTAAAGTTCCTTGTATATGGAATTAGATACTATGCAGCCATTTGAATCAACCTTCTTTCACTTAGCAAAACACACTGAAAATTTATCCATATTGTTGCTGCATAAATCCATAGTTCATTTTTATCATGGAATAGAATTATATTGTATGAATTTACTATAGTTTTTCTATTTTCCAGTTGAAGATGAGATCTAGGTTATTTGTAATGGTGGACAATTATGAATAAAATGCTAAATATATTTGTGTACAGGTTTTCATTTGAACAGGAATTTTCATTTCTCTAAGGTTCATACTTAGGAACATGATGCTGAGTCGTACGGCAGGTGTTTATAAGAAACTTCCAAATTGTTTACTAGAATATATTATTTCATACCTCCACCAGGGAGGTATGAAAGTTTCAAATAGTCTACTACCTAAACAGCATTTGGGAATGCCGGTGTTTTGAAATTTTAGACAAATTTTGATGGAGCAATGTGTTATTGTGATTGTAATTTGCCTTTCTCTAATAATAAATGGCATTGAGTATATTTCATGTGTTTATTTGAAATCTGTTTATATTATTTTATAAAATGTCTCTTCAGATATTTTGCCCATAATTAAGGGCTATTTGATTTCTTTTTTTTTAACAGGCATACCTTATTTTATTGTTCTTGTTTTATTGTGTTTCACAGATTTTGTGTTTTATAAAATTATTATTATTATTGTAACTTTTATTTTAGGTTTGGGGTACATGGGAAGGTTTGTTACAAAGGTAAACACGTGTCATGGGAGTTTGGTGTGCATATTATTTAATCACCCAGGTATTAAGCTAAGTTCACCATAGTTATTATTATCTTATTGTTGAGATTTAAGCATTATTTCTCTAGTCTGGATTCAAGAGCTTTGCAGGAAATGTGACTTGTACATTTATATTCTCCCAGTCTGTGACTTGTCTTTTCATTTCCTTGATAGTGTATTTTAGATAGCAATTGTCTTTGATTTTATAAATTTTCTTTTATCCATTTTTTAGATATTGTACTTTTAGGTTGTATCTAATAAATCTTAGCCCAAAGTTAGGCAAATTTTCTCTTCTGTTTTATTCTGAAACTTTTGTTATTTACACTTTAGACTTAAGACTGCAATATGCATTTGATTTAATTTGTGTTGATTGTGAAGTATACAACATGATATTATTTTTGTTTCTAGATGGATGTCCAATATTTGAGCAATTCTAATATTATTGATTTTTTTTTACCTTTGTCAATAATCAGTTGACTACATTTTGAGGGTTTATTTCTCAGCTTTCCTTTCTGTTCCACTTTTCAATGTGAACTTTTTAATGATATCACTCTTGCATTATAGCTTTATAGTGAGTCTTAAAAATGATATTTATCCTTCAACTTTGTCCTTACTTTTCAAAAATCCTTTTTGAATCCTTTGTCCTTACTTTTCAAAAATCCAGTTTCAGTTTTCTGCAGTTAG
The DNA here is from genome assembly GCF_000951045.1 of Mandrillus leucophaeus. NCBI lineage: Eukaryota > Metazoa > Chordata > Mammalia > Primates > Cercopithecidae > Mandrillus > Mandrillus leucophaeus. The sequence continues at coordinate 5,994,517 of NW_012101476.1, forward strand.
TCAGTTTTCCCAACACCATTTATTAAATCCAGTTAGTCAGTTTTCCCAACACCATTTATTAAATAGCGAATCCTTTCCCCATTGTTTGTTTTTGTCAGGTTTGTCAAAGATCAGATGGTTGTACATATGTGACGTTATTTCTGAGGCCTCTGTTCTGTTCCATTTGTCTATATATCTGTTTTGGTACCAGTACCATGCTGTTTTGGTTACTGTAGTCTTGTAGTATAGTTTGAAGTCAGGTAGTGTGATGCCTCCAGCTTTGTTCTTTTTGCTTAGGATTGTCTTGGCTATATGGGCTCTTTTTTTGGTTGCACATGAAATTTAAAGTAGTTTTTTTATACTTCTGTGAAGAAAGTTGATGGTAGCTTGATGGGAATAGCATTGAATCTATAAATTACTTTAGGCAATATGGCCATTTGCATGATATTGATTCTTCCTATCCATGAGCATGGAATGTTTTTCCATTTGTTTGTGTCCGCTCTTATTTCCTTGAGCAGTGGTTTGTAGTTCTCATTTTAAAATCCTGTCTGATAATCTCAGTACTCTGATTTTTAGTAGTCAATTCATTTCTGTTAAAGGTAATAATTGATATGAGTGGATTTACATCTGCTCTTTTGCAATTTGCTTTCTAAATGTCTCCTGAATTAAAAAAAATTCTGCTTTTTTGTTCCTTCATTACTGCCTTCTTTTAATGTACCATTTTTTTTCTTTGCTGATTATTTACTAGACCATTTTGAGTTATTTTCATAGTGGTTGCTCTAGTAATTATAATAAGCAACTGAATTTATCATCCTGTTGTATATAAGTAGTAACTTAGTTCCAGTAAAATATAAAAACTTTCATACAATTTAACCTTATTCTTTTTCTCAAATTTTTCCTCTTTGCTTTATGGATATCTCTATATTATAAACTCAACAATATAGTATTATATAATAATTCTTCTTTTATGTAATTGTCTTTTAAACCAGTCAGGATAAAAGAAAAAATACATGTTCATACTGTCTTTCAAAATTTCTGCATAATTACCCTTTCTGGTACTTTTTATTGAATTAGAATTACTGACTTGTTATTTTCTTTCATATAGAAGGACTTTTTCTACTACTTCTAGTAAGGCAGATTAAGAACAAATAATTTCAGTCTTTGTTTATCTGAGAAAGTCTTTATTTTGCCTTCAATTTTGATAGATGGTTTTGTTGGGTGTAGAATTATTACTTGAAGTAGTTTTCTTTCAATGCTTTGAATATAATACTCCACTGCTTTCGAACATCCATTGTGTCTCTTAGAAGCTACATGGTGTGCACATTGCAGTTTACCTATGTGTGACGAGTTGCTTTTCTCTTCAGTTTCAGAGGCTTTCTGTTTTTCTTTGTCTTTTGGCCTGCTTTACTTAATTTTTCAATATGTTTGTAATTGCTGCTTTGAAGTCTTTGATAAGTCGAAAACTACTTGAGAAGGGAAAAGTACCCGTTTTAGCAGTTGGAATTAATAGGTTAAATGTTTAAATGTGGATTTTATAAATTTTTAATTTATTGAATTAAAAATTGGTAAATGAACTTAAAATTAATTGATCACTTAATTTCAAGTTATTTAGTTTTTATCAATTTTGTATATTGTGAATATTAATGTACCAAGAATATATACAGTATAAAGTCTTTCAGAAATTTCTACCCAGAAAACAAATCCTAAGAATTAGAACTAGTTAAACAAGAGTTTATGAAATATTAGAATGTAACCCACAGGGCATTTTCCGGTAATGTCTAATACTACTACAGGCACACCTCGGAGATAATGTGTCTTTATTTTCAAACCACCACAATAAAATGAACATTGCAACAAAACCAGTAACAGGAAATTTTGGTTTCCAGTGCATATAAAAGATATGTTTATATTACACTGTAGTCTATTAAGTGTGCAATAACATTATGTCTAAAAAACAATATACATACTTTTGAAATACTTTATTGCTAATGATTGTCTGAGCCTTTAGCGAGTTGTAATCTTTTTCGCTGGGGAAACGTCTTGTCTTGATATTGATGGCTGCTGACTAATCAAGGTGGTGGCTTTTGGTGGCTGTGGCAATTTCTTAAAATAAGACAATAATAAATTTTCCTGCATCAACTGACTCTTCCTTTTACTAAAGATTTCTTTGTAGTATGTGATGCTCTTTGAGCACTGTAAAATGTATATCAAAATTGGAGTCACTTGTCTCAAACCCTAATGCTGCTTTATCTACTAAGTTTGTGTTATGTTTTAAATTGATTGTTTTCATTTCAAAAATATCCACAGCCTCTTCGCCAGGAGTAGATGCCATATCAAGAAGTCATATTCTTTGCTCATTCATAAGAAGCAACTCCTCATTAATTCAAGTTTGATTATAAGATTGCAGCAATTCAATCACATATTCAGGCTCCACTTCCAATTCTAATTCTCCTGCCATTTCTACCAATCTGCAGTTACCTTGTCCACTGAAATCATTTTGTAATTTTTATTTTTATGTTAAGTTCTGGGGTACAAATGCAGAATGTGCAGGTTTCTTACATAGGTAAAGGTGTGCCATGGTGGTTTGCTACCCCAATTAACCCATCACCTAGATATTAAGCCCAGCACACATGAGTTATTTGTCCTAATGCTCTCCCTCCCACCACCCAACCTCCCAACCGCCCCAGTGTGTGTTGTTCCCCTCCCTGTGTCCATGTGTTCTCATTGTTCAGTTCCCACTTATAAATGAGAACATTCAGTGTTTGGTTTTCTGCTCCTGCATTAGTTTGCTGAGGATAATGACTTCCAGCTCCATCCATGTCCCTGCAAAGGACATGATCTCATTCCTTTTTATGGCTGCATAGTATTCCATGGTATACATGTACCACATTTTCTTTATCCAGTCTATCGTTGATGGGCATTTGGGTTGATTCCATGTTTTTGCTATTGTGAATAGTGTTGCAGTGAACATACATGTGCATGTATCTTTGTAATATAATAATTTATATTCCTTTGGGTATATACCCAGTAATGGGAGTGCTGAGTCAATGGTATTTCTGGTTCTAGATCTTTGAGGAATGGCCACACCATCTTCCACAATGGTTGAACTCACCTTCCCACCAACAGTGTAAAAGTGTTTCTATTTCTCTGCAACCTCACTAGCATCTGTTGTTTCTTGACTTTTTAATATTGCCATTCTGACTGGCATGAGATGGTATCTCATTGTGGTTTTGACTTGCATTTCTCTAATCTGTCTTCCACTGAAATCTTGAACCCCTCAAAATCATACACGAAGGTTGGAATTCATTTCTTCCAAATTCCTGTTAATGTTGAAATTTGGACCTCCTCTCATGAATCACTAACGTTTTTAATGGCATCTAGTGTGGTGAATCCTTTCCAGAATGTTTTTTATTTACTTTTCTTACACACATCAGGAGAATCACTATCTATGGCAGCTATAGGCTTACAAAATGTATGTCTTAAATAATAAGACTCTAAAGTCAAAATGACTGCTTGACACATGGGATGCAGAATGGACATTGTTTTAACAGACATGAAAACGTCATTAATCTTCTTATACATCTCAATGGGAAATCTTAAGTGACAAGGTACATAGCCAATGATCAGTATATTTTGAAAGAAGTCTTTTTTTTTTTCTGAACAGTAGATTTTAGCAGTAGCCTTAAAAATGGTTAGTAAACCATATTATAAACATGTGTTTTAATTTATGTTTTGTCTGTTTATAGAGCACAGGAAAAGTATATTTAGCATAATTCTTAAGGGCCCTAGGATTTTCAGAATGACAAATGAGCATTGGTTTCATTTTAAAGTCACCAAATGTATTACTCTTTATTGAGAGAGTCAGCCATTGAAGTTTGAAGACAGGCATCAGTTTCTTTCTAGCTGTGAAAGCCCTAGATGACATCTTCTTCCAATAGAATGCTAGTATGTCGACACTGAAAATCTGTTGTGTAGTTGTAGCCACCTGCAATGATTGTCTTAGCTAGATCATCTGGATAATTTGCTGCAGCCTCTCCATCAGGACTTGGTGTTTCACCTTCTACTTTTATGTTACAGATATGGCTTCTTTCCCTGAACCTCATGAACCAAGCACTGCTTGCTTCAAACTTTTCTTTGTCAGCTTCCTTAGCTCTCTCAGACTTCAGAGAATTGAATGAAGGCTTTGCTGTGAATTCGGCTTCGGCTTAAGGGACTATTCCAGCTGGCTTGATCGTCATCTAGATCACTCAAACTTTCTCCATAACTACAATGAAATAGTTTTGCTTTTTTGGTTTTAACCATTCATATGTTCACTGGAGTAGCACATTTCATTTCCTCCAAGAACTTTATTTTTATTTATTTATTTACTTTTTGAGATGAAGTCTCGTTCTGTTGCCCAGGCTTAAGTGAGTGGCACGATCTCAGCTTACTCCAACCTCTGCCTCCTGGTTCAAGCAATTCTTGTGCCTCAGCCTCTGGGGAAGCTGGGATCACAGGCACACGCCACCATGCCCTGGTAATTTTTGTACTTTTAGTAGAGATGGGCTTTCACCACGTTGGCCAGGGTGGTCTCGACCTCCTGACCTCTTTTCAGTAACTGTTTGGGGCTAACTAGAGCAAGAGGCCTAGCCTTCAGTGTGTCTCCGCTTTCAAGATGTCTTCCTCATTGAGCTTAATCATTTCTAGCTCTGGATTTAAAGTCAGTAATGTGCGACTCTTCCTTTCACTTGAACACTTACAGGCCATAGTAGGGTTATGAACTAGCCAAATTCCAAAATTTTTTTGTTTCAGAGAATAGGGTTCCCAGGAGAGGGAGAGAGATGGGGGGGCATCCAGCCATTGGAGCACTCAGAACCCGCACAACATTCAGGGATTAAGTTCACAGTCTCATATGGGCACAGTCATGAAGCCCCAACACAATTCCATTAATTACATCAAAGATCACTGGTCAAAAATGACCCTAATAGATATAATACTAATGAAAAAGTTTGGAATATTTGACCCAGATACACAAAGTGGTAATACTGTTAAAAGCATGGTGCTGGCAGACTTTCTTGAGTTATGATTATCAAAAACCTTCCATTTGTAAAAAATGTCCTATCTGTAAAGCTCAACTAAGCAAAGCACAATAAAGTGAAGTATGCCTGTGCCAACATCTCATACTAACATTGTTTTTCAAAAGCTTTACCACCTTTTCCTGATGCACTGCCATGACGTACTTACCTGCAGCTATGTAAACTGAAACCAAACCACAATATGAGATTATGAGTATTTATCATTTTTCATTCTAATTTGTAATATTAACTAACAATGTAATATTGGCTTCATTTTTATTTTTTGCAGAAAATATTATACTTAAACTATTTTATACTTCAATTATGACAAAATTCAAGTCACAGATTTATTTCCAGTTCATAGTAAAACAAGACTGTTTTACTTATCAATTGGAGAAATATTTCTTTATTTCTTTTTATTTTTTTCTAATACCCAACTTTTAATTGTGCCAACTTTGGTGTAGAATTCCCTCACAAGCTGCGTTATTCTAGTGACCCCCAATGCTTATTCCCAACCCTCTGCATACAACAGAGGAGCCATGAATCCTCAGTTAAAAAAAAAAAAAAAAGAACTTTATAAGTCCAATTTGTGTCCTGAAGAAGAATACTTTGTGTTTTTCTTTAAGAAAAGAAACCTCCGCGTTTTAACTGGGCACGTAGCCATCACAAGTGCAAACCACACTTCTCAGAGTCCCTTTTAGCCAGGTGCTGTCATATGACAAAGTTTGGACCAATGGAATATGTGTGAATATAATGTGTGCAATTCCAGAGTCATCTTCTTAAAGTTGTTTGCCCTGGATTTTTCTTTTTCTCTTCTGATGGTGGGGAATGACATGAACCACAGCAGACATCTTGGAATTATTAGCAGGGTGGAACTATCCATCTGCAAAAGACCCCCTTCTACATTTAGACTTTTACATGATAGAAACATAGACATCTATCACAAAAGTTATCACTGCAGAAACTGCAAGTTCATAGCATTAATTCATCAACATATTCCAGGCACTGCTGATAGAAAATGATATTATTTTAAATCATTGGGTTTTTAAACACTTTTTTAATAAAACAACCCAATATACAAAACAAATAATGGTCAACCTGTTGAAGTAAATCTGCCCTTTCTCATCCACTTTAACCTTAGGTAGGTCTTCAGTTGTTCATGGGAAATCTAGGGACACTCTGATCATAATATCAAAACCACTGTCTTAATAATATTCATGTAATGTTTTATAATCTCAAGCCATTTTATCTGCTTTATTTATTATTTATTTGTTTACAGACAGAGTCTCACTCTGTCGCCCAGGTTGGAGTGCAGTGGCACGATCTCGGCTCACTGTAACCTCTGCTTCCTGGGTTCAAGCAATTCTCCTGCCTCAGCCCCTCAAGTAGCTGGAATTATAGGCACATACCACCATGCCCAGCTTATTTTTGTACTTTCAATAGAGACAGGGTTACTCCATGTTGGCCAGTCTGGTCTCGAACTCCTTACCTCAGGTGATCCACCTGCCTCAGCCTCCCAAAATGTAGGGATTAGAGGTGCGATCCACTGCGTCCAGCATCTGCCTTTTTTATAAGCCTCACAATAAGTTTGAAAAATATTTTTCTTTCAACTTTACAGGTTAAAAACTTTGTGTTGAGAATAGTTATATATCAAAGGCCCAGCATACAACTACCGAAGAGATGACTGACAAAGAAGGAAGAGTGGTTTTTCTACCATTCTTCCCTTGTACCATAACAATTATGAATAGTTGTTAGCTACCATTTAAGGCTACTTAATAAGAAATACATATACATAAAACTTAGATTTGAGAATAAATAAAGCATTGCTGCTAAAATCAGATTGTTTCCAATTATGAAAATATAAAGTACATGAATATTGAGAGCATGGAATATAGAAAAATAACATAGCTGTCTTATACTTTCTATTTAGTTTACAATTTTTAAATTGTCTTCTCTGTTTTAACAAAAATATTTGGATGATCAAATAATACCATTTTATTACAACTACTTTTAATTTGTTTAGAAATTTTAGTAAAGAAGGGAAAATATGAGCTATAATTTTATTTTGCATTCAAATAGCACAATGTGATAGTGAACTTGACACTCAATTCACATTTTGTAGCGAAACACATAGGCTTTTCATTCTTGCGTTCTTTCTGTGTAATACTTTCCTACATACAAACCATCAATAAAATCTCTCATCAGTAGTAAAATGCAAATATTCAAAAAGTGTTACAACTCATTATTATTAGTATTAAGTGATTAATAACTGTCTTTTCATGCACATATATGTTCACTGCGGCACTATTTACAATAGCAAAGACTTGGAATCAACCCAAATGTCCATCAGTGACAGACTGGATTAAGAAAATGTGGCACATATGCATCATGGAATACTATGCAGCCATAAAAAAGGATGAGTTTGTGTCCTTTGTAGGGACATGGATGCAGCTGGAAACCATCATTCTTAGCAAACTATCACAAGAACAGAAAACCAAACACCGCATGTTCTCACTCATAGGTGGGAACTGAACAATGAGATCACTTGGACTCGGGAAGGGGGACATCACACACCAGGGCCTATTATGAGGAGGGGGGAGAGGGGAGGGATTGCACTGGGAGTTGCACCTGATGTAAATGATGAGTTGATGGGTGCTGATGAGTTGATGGGTGCAGCACAGCAACATGGCACAAGTATACATATGTAACAAACCTGCATGTTATGCACATGTGCCCTAGAACTTAAAGTATAATAATAAAAAAATTTAAAAAAAATAACTGTCTTTTGAGTATCTCCAGATTTTGCTATATTCTATTGTTGGCAAACTTTTTCAGTGACAAAATGATCCAAAAATACTTTAAAAGAATCAGAAGAAAGTAGGAGTACCATTAGAGCTGAAATTTTCTTGTGTCTTTGAGTGGAAAATAGGTTATTTAATATGTATCTACTACTTTTGAAATGTATTTTTAAATTTGGAATTCAGATATATTCCAGAAACAAAAGTAATATTCACTTGAATTTATAAGCTTAATCAGTTAGATACACTCAAAGGAGAAACTGATCTGTTTTCATAGAATTCTCTACTGATCATTTCTTTAGCATTTGATGTCAATGGTAGATGTCATTCCTCATTTGCCCTATTGAGAATACTTTCTTAAATGAATAAAAAGTAATTTTCTCATGATTGCCTTGGGAAGAATGACTTGGTTCAAGATATATTTTAGCTGATAAATACTATGAAATTATTTTGAACTCTGCAGTATATTCATGGACTCTTTTATATATCCCCATATGAAAAATGCAAATATCTTTAACCTTTTTTGTTGGATCAGCTTAGTATTGAATGTTCTTGTTCTTAGTCACTAATATAAAATGTAATATCTTAAGTCCCTATGGTGCTCTAGGTAGCAGTGTACAAGGTATTATCCATTAGACAATAAATAAATAAATAAATGCTGTAAACCTGTGTACTATGTACAATATATATATACACACAATATATACATAGATAATATATAGTAACTATATATTATATATAGATACAGTTATATATAGTTATATATAGTTACTATGTATAGGAATATATAGTATATTTAGTACAATATATAGTATTTATTACTAATGATATATTACTATATAGTATATATAATTACTATATATTAAACTATATATAGTA
>NW_012101476.1:6006036-6007211 GCF_000951045.1 Mandrillus leucophaeus
TAAACTATATATAGTATATTATATATTTGTATATATAAGTATTTGTATCTATATTTATATATTTGTGTATATCTACTAACTAGTAACTATAGTAACTATAATTACTATATACTATATATAGTAACTGTAGTATATATATTTGTATATGTAGTACATAGGTCTACAGCATTTATTTACTTATTTATATATAAATGTGTGTGTTCCATATATATGGAATATATATGTATAAGGAATATACATATTATATGCAAATATATGTAAGAAAAATACTATATATAACTATATATACTATATACTATATATACTATATATAACTATATAAACTATATATAACTATATAGTATACCATATACTATATACTATATATTACTATATATACACTATATATACTAAGTTAATATATACTATATATTATAATATGTATACTGTAATATATAGTATATATATAATTATATATATAAAAGCAACTTTATAAACAGTCCTTTTGGAGTTTTCCTCAGTAACCCTTTGTGAGTGGTCATCCCTTTCCTGCCAAGTTCCTCAGGGAGGCAGCATTCCAGTTGGCTTGATTCATCATTATATATTCATTCAACTCTAGATTATATCATATATATTATATATAATGTTATATATTAAATAACATATAATATGTGTATATATTATATATTATATATCTATTAAGGAGCCAACCGTTTTTCCATCCCTTTCCTGCCAAGTTCCTCAGGGAGGCAGCATTCCAGTTGGCTTGATTCATCATTATATATTCATTCAACTCTATATTATATCATATATATTATATATAATATATACATATATTTGAAATAGTGTCTCACTGTGTCACCAGGCTAGAGTGCAGTGGCATGAACTTGGCTCACTGCCACCTCCGCCTCCCGGATTCAAGCAATTCTCCTGCCTCCACCTCCCGAATAGCTGGGATTACAGGTATGTGCTGCCACGCCCCGCTAATTTTTGTATTTTTAGTAGAGACAGGGTTTCACCATGTTGGCCAGGATGGTCTCGATCTCTTGACCTCGTGATTTATCTGTTTTGGCCTCCCAAAGTGCTGGGATTACAGGTGTGAGCCACTGCACCCAGCCTTGAATCTATTAAACACAGCTAAACCAGTGGTACTTAGAGAAAAATTCATATTTAGCTATAAAAAATACAAAAAAAAA
>NW_012101476.1:6007271-6091000 GCF_000951045.1 Mandrillus leucophaeus
GTACATAGGTCTACAGAATTTATTTACTTATTTATATATAAATGTGTGTGTTCTTTATATATATGGAATATATATGTATAAGGAATATACATATTATATGCAAATATGCATAAGAAATATACTGTAGATAGAGCACTCATAATTGACTTAACAAAATAAATATTTTTCAATGTATATTGAATGTATATTGGTGCACCCCTTATATACATGTGATTTGTATTAGACACTCAAAACTTAATTGGGTTATGCAACTGTTTCTTTAGTAATGATACAACTTCCTGAGCGGGGACCCCTTTCTAGAGCTACTGACTCCAGGTATGAGGACCAGGTACCTTGCCTTGGTACTTTAAGCTTAGCTGTTGCTAATTTTAAGCTTACTACATTTCTACTCTATGCATTGCTTACAACTTTATAAACAGTCCTTTTGGAGTTTTCCTCAGTAACCCTTTGTGAGTGGTCATCTCTTTCCAGCCAAGTTCCTCAGGGAGGCAGCATGCCAGTTGGCTTGATTCATCAAATTCCAAACCACTTGGGTTGGGTGAATGATGGTCCCCTAAAAATGCCCAAATCCTAATCCCTGGAACCTGTGAATATTGTACCTTACACGGCAAAATGCACTTTGCAAATGTGACGAAGGTTCTTGAAATGAAGAGGAAATCTTATATTATCTGAGTAGGCCTGCCGTAATCACAAGGGTCTTCATAAGAGTATGGCAGGAAGGTCAAAGTCCAAGAGAGAGAGAGATGTAAGGACTTAAAGCAGAGGTAAGGGAAGAGAGAAGGTGCTGCTGCTTGCTTTAAAGATGGAGGACGAGGCCTCCTAAGGAATGCAGTCAGCCTCTAGAAGCTTGAGAAGGCAAGGACCCCCGAAAGTAATGCAGACCTACCAACATCCAGGTTTTAGACTTCTGACCTCCAGATATGTAAGAAAATACGTTTTGTTTTAAACCACTAAATTTGCAGTAATGTGTTAAAGTAACAGAAAACTAATAAGTGCTCTTTTAAAGGCATCCCTTTTCAAGACAATTATTCTTTTTATCACATCTCTATTCTGTTAAAAGTAATCTGTGTTTTAATGTAATTTTTTATACCTCTCATTCGAAGTCTATCCTAAAAATGTAGCTTTTAAACTTGCATTGAAATATTCAGTCATATTTAGGGAAAGATAGAGATGGAAATGATAGTTACATCAAAGAAGTTAATGCCACAGAAATTCCACTGAGAAGGATTACACATAATCATAAATCTATCCAATTCACACAAGTTTTGTGTTCTTTGAAATGTACTTAAAGGCCTTTGCCTGAGAAAGGAATGCTGAAGGCTGTCACATTCCAGAGAATTATTTCCAGTTTGTACATTTCTAAATACAGTTTTCTAAACTAAATATAAAATCGTATTTAGTTATTAGGAAATATATATTTATAAAATAGCATGGAAATAACCTCTAGGAGTAAAAAGACTCCAAGACCCAGTAAGGGCCAAATTTTCATTCATAACTGAGAAAGACAATGGTTACTTCTAGGCTTGTGAAGTTTTTTCCTGTATATAACAAAAACTGTTGTATACATTTTGTTATATAATAATTGTTATATACATTTTATTATGTAACAATAACTGTTAGAAATGAGAACACTTAGCAAGGTCGAGAGCTGCTCAAGTTGCAAAGCAGCAGGGGTGTTGAAAAGTCATACTATTACCTCTTCTGAAGAGTCTTCCCTGGAAAGTTTTACTCTTACCTCCTCTGAAGAGTCTTCTCTGCTTGCATCCAAGGCTCTAGTAATTTAATGTTTCTAAATTGGGAAACATTAACATCCTATTCTCTTCCCCCATAGACTTTTGTGCATGCCTTAATCATAATACTGCTTATAATATTAATAATGAGGTGGGTTCTATATAGAGTTCTATACTGTGACTGATACTGTGTTAAGCATTTTATACCTATAATCTTATTAAGTACAACAAATGTTTGTCACTTTTTAAAAAAAGTAAATAAACTGAGGTTAGGTAACTAGATAAGTATCAGAACTTCAACTCAAATCCAAGACCACAAAGGTCAAACATAACTTTTAACTCCCATGCTCCACTGACTGGTCATATTGTATTTTATCCATTGTTTACCTGTGTATTTGATGACCCAGTCTGAGATCAGAGATTATATCCTATATGTTAGTATTTCTCATTCATGGAACTTTGCAATGATACATAATAGATGCTCAACAGACATATGAAAGAGCTTATAATTTCCAAGTTGTTTTGACACTTTGCAAGAGGCTTAGTTAGGATGTACATTACATAAAGATTCTGTTAAAACCTGTCCAGGTATTTTAAAAGGAGAAAAACCCCAATCAGCTTTGACTGACATCATTGCAATCTATGCAATCTGCCTTAGACAAAATTAGGATAGAGAATCAATTGAACTTGATGTAGAAGTTAAACCTTTTAAGCCATAACCCTAAAGTGAGATGATAACATCTTACATGCTATGTAGAAGTCATTTGACTAGGGCACGCTAGCTAAATTACCTGGGGCCTAGGCCTTGAGAATGTCTAGGTGTTTTAGATTTTCATCATAACTTAATTCAAAGGCAAGGGTTTATTTTAAGCAGAGGAAACTTTAGAATGTGGAGGACTGACATACTATTTCCCAAAATAGTATATTACAAGTGTGCAGCCTTGTCCAGATGGTGCAATGTGTATTTTATATATTTTGACATCTGTGAATAAAAAACTTGACTTGTTATCAAAATAAGCAGAGAAAAATAATTTCCATGTCATCGTGAGAAAAATAATAACTGCTTCTTTTGGTGGAATTTAAGGAAAGAAGAGAGAAACCAAGGGAGACAGAGAGAGAGGGAGAAAGATTGAGAAAAGATAGAGATAGACCAAGAACTAATGCACAAGCTGAAATAGGTGTAAGAATGAATTACATTTCAATTATCTCTCCTAAACCATTGTACTCAGCCTATTTGGATGTATGCCTTTTTTTCTTTTCTCTCTTTATTTTATTTATTTATTACAAAGCATCATTAAACCTGCAAGCTCAAATTGGCAAAAAAATATATACTACGAGGTTATAAATATAGAGTATATATTCAAATTCCCAAGAGTAAAACAGGCTTTTTTCTTTGTTGTGGTTTTATATTCTAAAGTACGTATTCTGAGTGCAAGCACATGCTGAGTTCTCTGGAATATACCATCCTTTAATTGTCTCCAAGATATGGTGATTAAAGGCATTTAACAGTCTCTTGAATGCCCAGAAAAAGTAATTGACTTAACATATTAAAATATACTTAAGTGATAAAGTAACCATTTGAGTGAAATTTACATTTAAAGAAATATTAAATCTAAGCCTATTAACTTCTTTTTATGATAGAAAATGTTTTCACTTTGTTCCTTGAAAGACTAAATTTCTGTCCTCCCCTGTTGAGGCACCTTTAGTTACCCACAGGCAGTTTAAAACCTTCTCAGATCTCAGTCTGCTGGCATTTCTAGGCCTCTCTAGGTTCTACAAAACAGTGTATGTAGTTGCTCCTCAATCATTTGATTGTAGTGTACTGCCTAAACACCCACCAGAGACACGGAAGATTGATATGGTATGATTCTGCCTTTTAGAAAGTACCATATTGTTGTGACACCTTATATAAAATAAGGCATTTTTATTATTTTTGGGTCAGTAATTTTACAATGCTGTATCATATGAATCTCTAACATGCAGAAGTCTACAATATTAGTCATTTTCTAAGAAACTCTTGACTTAAGAACTGGCTTGTTTTAGTTATAGGGACATGTTATGCCTAACTGCAGGTGCATGGATAAAAATTAACATATAAGAAAAGTTGAAATTTTACCAGCACAACCATTCAAAAATCGCAGCTTTTACAAGTAGTATGCTTGAGAGTACTTACACTTAACATGCAGAAGAAAACTGAACAGAAGTAATGTTTCAAATTATATATGTATATACAATTATATATACAGTTATATGTAAATAACTGCAATTATATATATACATATTATATATATATAATTTTAATTGTGGTAAAATACCCATAACACCAAATTTATCTTAACCATTTTATGTGCACAGTTCAGCAGTGCTAAGTAGATTCTCATTATTATACAACGACTTCCCATATCTCATTTTATCTTGAAAAACTGAAATTCTTCACCCATTTAACAATAACCTCCTAATTCTCCCCTCCCTTCACCCCCTGGTGACCTTTGCACTATTTTCTGTCTCTATGAATGTAAATACCTCATATGAGTGAAATCATGCAGTACAGTCATCTCTTGGCGTCCACAGGGGATTGGTTCCAGGACTACAGATACCAAAATCCACAAACACTCAAATCTCTTATATAAAATGTTGTAGTATTGCGTATAACCTACGCACATCCTTGCATGTGTAGGAAATCATCTCTAGGTTACTTATAATACCAGGTAAATCCTATGTAAATAGTAATACTATAGTTTTTTAGGGAATAATGACAAGAAAAAAATGTCTGTACATGTTAATTCTTTGTTTCTGGAATATCTTCGATCGTGGTTGGTTGAACTGACAGATGTACAAACCATAAAAATGGAGGGCTGTCTGTATTTGTCTTTTAATAAACTTTATTTCTAGAGAAGTTCACAGAAAAATTGGGCAGAAGGTACAGAGATTTCCCTTATGCTTCTTTCCCTATGTATGCACAGCCTCCCCCACTGTCAACAACCTCCACCAGAGTGTCGCGTTTGTGCAACTGATAAACCTGCATTGGCACATCATTTTCACCCAGAGTCCATAGTTTACATTAGGGCTCATTATTGGTGTAGATTCCATGAATTTGATCAAATGTATCATGATATGTATCCACCATTATAATGTCATACAGAGTAATTTTATGATCCTAAACATCCTGTGTTCCAACTGTTCCTTCTGTCCTTTCCCTACCCCCCTTGAAACCACTGATTTTTTTTTTACTCTCTCCATAGTTTTGCCTTTCCAGAGTGTTGAAATCATACAGTTGGAATTGTACAGTATACAGTCTTTTCAAAGTGGCTTTTTTTCACTTAGTATCTTACCCATTGAATACATATTACATTATCTTTTTTTTTTTTTACTTTTTTGTTTATTTATTTATTTATTTATTTATTATTATACTTTAAGTTCTAGGGTACATGTGCATAATGTGCAGGTTTGTTACATATGTATATTTGTGCCATGTTGGTGTGCTGCACCCATCAACTCGTCAGCACCCATCTTACCTATTGAATACATATTACTCTGTTAAGTTTTCTGCTTGTCTTCTCATGGCTTGATAACCTATTTCTTTGGTATACTCTCTGAGATTTACATTCCTAGCTAGAGGTAATTTTAAAGCTCTGCTATTTATATTTGAAAATTTTGGATGCAGCTGGAAACCATCATTCTCAGCAAACTATCGCAGGAACAGAAAACCAAACACCGCATGTTCTCACTCATAGGTAGGAATTGAACAATGAGATCACTTGGACACAGGAAGGGGAAGATCACACACTGGGGCCTATTGTGGGGTGAGGGGATAGGGGAGGGATAGCATTAGGAGATATACCTAATGTAAATGATGAGTTAATGGGTGCAGCACACCAACATGGCACATGTATACATATGTAACAAACCTGCATGTTGGGCACATGTACCCTAGAACATAAATAATTTAAAAAAAAAAAAAAGGAGAAACCAAAAGTTCAGTGATTTTCAAGAAGTCAGGATATAAAAAGTAAAGAAAGGGGTCTCTTTGATATTAGTATAAATCTATCACCCTATGTCACCCCCATGATTTATTATAAAAATTTTTGTCAGCAAAATATTCAGAGATTTGCTCATTGAAAGTGTTTTTCATTGCTTTAATTGCACAACATACTGTAAACCCTAGAAATAAACAGTTTCCATACAAAAAAAAAAAAGAAATTTTAAGGTGCGTGACTTATACCCTAAAATATATATATGCACCGTTTACTCATTTTATTTTCTCATTCATTATATCTCAAATATTGGATTGACGTTGTCAGCTGAAGGGAGAGAACCATCCATTGTCTGGGTGGACCACAGTTTATTTATCCATTCGCCAACCAAAGGACATCTGGGTTGCTCCCAAGTTTTGGCAATTATGAAGAAAGATGCTGTAAACATCTGTCTTCAGGTTTTTGTGTAGATGAAAGTTTTCAACTCTTTTTGGGTAAATTACAAGGAGCATGGCTGCTGAACTGTATGACAAAATATGTTTAGTTTTATAGGAAAGCACTGAACTATCTTCCAAAGTGGCAGTATCGTTTAGCCTTTCCACCAGCAATGAATGAGATTTTCTGTTGCTCCACATCCGCACCAGCAGTGGGTGTTGTCAGTGTTCTGGACTTTGACCATTCTGTTGGGTGTGTCCTAGGATCTCCTTGTTTAAACTTCATTGTCCTAATGACATATGCTATGGAGTATCTTTTTATATGTGTATTCGCCATCTGGATATAATCCAGAAGTAATCAGTGTAATGTGTGTACGGCTAGGCTGCTAAAATCACTATTAATAACTTATGATGCCTTAATTTCAAATAAGAGAAATTCTACATGTAAATTGTTTCAATAATGGAAGGACTTATTTTTATACTTAAAAGGAGCTGAAGCAGAGTGCCTACAGGGCTGGTTAATTCAACTGCTCAATGCCATCGCAGGAAGCCACATCTCTTTCATTTTACATTGTCCATGATCGGTGTTATTGACTGACTTTTGCTAACTTCCTCCTGTTTGAAAGATAGCTGCCAAAATTCTAGGTAGAAATGCAGATACATTAATATTGAGCAGACAAAAAAAGACAGGCCTTATCTTCTTTCTTATTGGTATCTTTTAATTGGTGAGGATACCTTTTCCAACACCAGCCACATACTTAACATTCATGACTTATCGCCAGATAGGGCCACATTCCATGGTAAATCAATCACCTCCAGGGGCAATGTGATCACCAGGCTACATTAAGATCAATCAGTTAAGCATATGGCATCAAGAAAGCTATTGCAAAGGAAGAAAGAGATGGAAAGAAATGTTAGAAAGAAAAGCTAGAGGGTACACAATGCTATTCTACAATGTCATTAAAATAAGTACCTATGAACAGGGTAGTAACTAAGTTTCAAATGATATAAAAAGTATAGTTGTTTATTTTATGTAATTAGTGCTTTCTCAAAACATTGATTCACATCACTCACTAAGATGAGACATTTTTGTAGAGATAATAACCACGTATTTTAATTTCATGAAATTAAAATGTGTCTTAAAAGAACATAGACTAAAAATGATCCAGTCTATCCTTGCATTTCTCAACATACCATCCTTCTCCCTCCCAAATAATTGGGAAGTGATCTATCTATATGTATTCCAGATTTAAGCTCTGGGCTTTACACATTGAAAACAATCTGATATTTTACAGTCTAAAACTATGTCCCTTACAACTAACCACTGGTTTTCTATTGACTCATTTTTATATTGTTCATTATCAGAGACATTAAAATGTTTGGCAATCTGAGGGAAATCATTGTTACATATATATTTCCCTAAGATAAAATTAAATGTGAGTAAAATATGTATAATGTACATTTTATGAACAAAGAAAAATATTTATTGAACACAAATCTGTTTAAATAATTTTTTGTCTTAAATGATACAAAGTCAGAAGTTCATCCCTTGACAAATCTACTAACACTTGGAGAACATGCAACCTAGCTTCATCCATGCTCTATCTGTTAAAAGAGGGGGTTGTGGTCCCTATTCCTATCATCAGACAATTTGAAAAGCTTTTCCCACAAATGAAAGTTTAGCTAAATCCTAGCTTTAACAGTCAACATGCATTTCATTTTAGTTTTGCCCTTGACTGGATCATAACTTTCGCATAACCTCTGCTCCAAGGTCTCTCACAGAAGGTGTATAGTATGAATGACACTATCATTCTTACATCAAAGTTTCTATTTTCAAAATGGAATAGCCTGCATGTAAAACTAGGTCAACACTGATATAATTCTACAGGGTTTCTTCTTCCTTTTAAGTTTAAAATAGTTCAAAAGAGATTGCATGTGGCCCCGCTATCTGTAGCTCAGTAGTTGGTGAGTGATAGTACATTCTCTGAGATTTGCATTCAACCAGGAGGTAATTTTTTTAAAAACACTCACACCTATATTTGAAAATTGGAGAAATGACTCATACCCTAAAATATAGTGCCCCATTTTCTCTTTTAGTTTCCTCATTCATTCTGTCTCAAATACTGGACTAACGTTAAAGTTCTTGCATTGTGTTATGAGAAGACAAAAAGAGGTAGATGCTCTGAAAAGGTCATACTTGGTTTTCTAAATAAAGGAATTTTGCAATACTCGTGCATTGAAACTAAGCTAGAAATATTTTTTGAAGAAGATTTTATATCTTCTTCATATCTAAGAAAATTTATTCTTTTCCCTTCCCTAGGATTTTTTTTTTAACCATAAAACATTCCCTCCTTAAATAGCCCCCATTCTGTTGTGGAGAAAGAGAGCAGCTGTTGGCCTGTATTATCCACTTCAGAATTTTCACCCTTATTCAGTTTTACCCAAATGCCAACCTAAAAGCTACTATGAAGAAATTTTCTCAGCCCTTATCCAAGACTCTAATATGAGTCATGCTAATAAAAACAAAGAGATAGATAAGTTTGTATTAAACAGTCATAGGAGACACCAAACTGTTTTTCTAACGTATACATTTTCAGAAAACTGCAAGAATATTAGGCTAATTCAGAAAATATTTCCTCCATTCTTTTGGAATCTTAAAAAAATACATCAGCATTATTCTTATTCTTATTGTACTGTCATTATTACTATTATCACTACCTTATGCGATACAATGGTGGATTATCTCAGAAAATGTGAAAAGAAAAATACAAATGAAAAAGAAGTCTACTCTGAAGGCTTTTTATCCTAGGAATGCTCGTTTACCTAGCTACGGTTGAAACGTATATCAACAGTGGTTGGTAGGACATCCTTCATGACTTCAATTCTTTTGCTTAAGGGGACTTTAGGCAGGAGTCACGTCATATCTTTCTTTGGAATTACCACGTGGTCTTAAACTGGCCATGTGATATCATTAATCCATTGAACTCATCAGCAAATCACTGGTGGGAGGAAAGAAAGGAAAAATGAGCTCAAAATGAGACACCAAAGAGCTAGAGAATATTGCTTTCCTCATAAGTAGCTCCTTTATAGGGTGTTTACATAGTTGCTTTAAAATTGCCATAATATTTCTAATTGTGTCCTAAACAATATTTTACCTCTCACCCTGTTTTTCCTGTTTAGCAGAGCCATTTCCATGATTTGTTGGCTCATTTTTATGTTAAATATTTTAACAAGAATGGCTTCGTGACATCAGGGAGTCAGTCAGATATAATGGAGTTCTGCTAACAAGCCTCATAAAAATATGGGAAGCAGATAATAAATCAGACTTATATACTTCATAGATAATAACTTGAAATTTGGAATAATTTTTGGAATAATTAAGTATCTATCACACTACAGCATTTGTGAAACATTAAGAGCTTGGTGCAAACAGAAAAAAATGTCAACCCATATTTAAAGCTGATTTCCTTTATTAAATCAAATAACCAGGTCTCTATGCTGACACATTGGCCATCCTAACTTAGAAATATAGTATAGAGTCCTGAGGGTAACTGCTGGAATTATGACTATTTCCCGGTGTTCTTTCGGAAGCTGGCTAGGTAAATAGAAGCGATGTCAAGTAATTTAACCACAGCTGGTCAGGACATTTCATTAGCAGCATTACTATCAATCCTTGGTTACAAGAGTAAATGGAAGTCCTATGAATTATTAATAGCTCTCAGAGCTGAAAACGTGGCTCACACTTTGCCTTAGGGAAAGAAGTTTGAGAAAGGCAAAGAATGACTGAGAATACTCATCTTTTTTTTCAACAGGAGTTGATTTCTCTACTCAAAAAAATATCCACAACGTTGAACCCTTGATATAAAACCTGATACTGAGTTTTCCACAAGGTCACCTATATTTAAGTAACATGTTTAGGATTATATGAGAGTTAAAGCGGAATAATGAGAGTAAACAAAAATTGCAGTGCTAATGACACTTTGATTTGCATGGCATTTTTCATCAGTTAATTCAAAAACGATTGAATCTCTTAAAAACTGAAATGTTTTTAAAGAAAATGGCTGACTTTCAGTTAAAAGTTTACTCTTTTAAAAAACCCTGAAACTTCTACTTTAGTCCTATATTCAAACATAAAATACTCCACTTAAAAACCTTGCCCCTGGTATGCTGTCAAGGGCCTTCATGTTTTATTTTATGTGTATATATTCAAATAGGAATTCACTTATGTTTGTTTAAAATGTATTAGAAAAAAATCAATGTGTGGTCGGTACACATTGCATGTGAATAGTAAACAAATATTTAGTTTGTGAATATAGTCATTGATCCACTCATTTTTATCAAGCGATTTCTAGTTGCTAATACTAAACTATACTTCATATTGCCAATGTTTTACCTGATTTTAGAGCAAAGCCACATGATCAAAACCAAAAGGGAGAAACGGGCCTTCTATTTCTATATTTATAGCCATTTATATTCACAGATGTATATACATAAGCAGTCAAGTCTACCATCATACAAATGCTTAGAGCATGTTAAATTAAACCCCATCAGGGTACAAATCAGTTTTCCTATTGTAGCTTTTTTCATTTTATTTTTCAACCATAAGGAGTACAGAATCCTAATCAATTCTAACTCATCAAATTTTAGCAGAGTAGTTAAAAGAACAGACTGAAGTATGAGACAACTTAGATTTAAATCTTGACTGCCACTTAACAGACTCTGTGAACATGGAAAGCTACTTTAAGTTTTAGATCTCATTTCTCTCATGTCTAAAATGAACATAGAAGCTCAGAAAGCCTTGGAAAGAGTAATTGCTCAAAACATTAGCTGCTATTAATGAAATGATGATTATTTCACAAATTTTAGCTTTCAATTATTATTTCTTACGGAGACTTGAGGAAGCCAAACTAAAGCAAAATTAAATAAACAATCTCAATGAGTTTATAGCTTAACCGAATACTAAAATAAGAAAATTGGAACATATTAAATTAATCTGTAATTCAAATAAATAGGCTAACCACACTGAAAGTTTACTTAGTGTTTGATGAACAGGGGGTCTTAACTTTATTTAGTCCATTTTGCTTATCTTTATCTGTCTGAATAGTGCTTTATATGCATAATGTGCAATATGCAATATGTTTATGTAATAAACAGACAAAAACTTTTTCTCTGTGAAATCCCAAAGACTTTTACTTTAAAATTAAAATATAACTAACTTCACATGAAATTTATTTTTTAAAATGTAAAACTTAGTCAATTTTGGTATATTTACAAGACTTTAAAAACATTACCACTATCTTGTTTTAGAATGTTTCATCACCCCAGAAAGAAATTTCATACATATTAGCAGTCACTCTCCCTTGTTTCCTCCTTCCCATCTCCCACCCCAACCCCTGGAAACCACTTATCTATTTTCTGTCTCTATAGATTTGCCTATTGTGGGAAACTAATGTTAATGGAAGGATTCAAGATGTGGATTTCTGTGCTTCGATTCTTTCATTTAGCATAATGTTTCCAAGTTTCATCCATGTTGTAGTATGTATCACGACTTCATTTCTATTAGTGGTTGAATTATATGCTGTTTTATGGATATGCCAAATTGTGTTTATCAATTTATCTGTTTATCCACTGATGGACATCTGGATTGTTTCCACCTTTGGATTTATGAACGATGCTGCTAAGAACATCTGTGTGGCCAATATTATCACTTCTCTCAGGGATATATATAGAAGGTGAAATACTGTGTCATGTGTTACTGCTATGTTTTAACTTTCTGGGAAACCACAAAACCATTTACCCAAGGGGCCACACAATTTTTCATTCCCGTGGTAATGTATGAGTTACATTTTCTCCATTTATCTGTCAACACTTGTTATTGTCTGTATTTTTCATTAGAGCCATTCTAATGGGTGTGAAGTGGTATCTCATTGTGAATTGGATTTACATATTCCTAGTGTTAATCCTAGTGTTTAACATTTGTTTTTGTATTTATTTGCCATTTACTTATCTTCTAGAGAGAAATATCAATTCAAATCCTTTGCCAATTTTTATTGGGTTGTCTTTTATTGTTGAGCTATAAGAGTTCTTTATATGTTATGGATAGAAACTTTTTCAGATATATAACTTACAAATATTTTCTTCTGTAGGTTTTCTTTTCTTTTTCTTGGTGGTGGTCTTTGAAATATGGAAGTTTTATATCTCTGAAGTACAACTTATTTATTTTTTATTTTGTTGCATGTTAAATAAGCAATTGCCTAATTCAAGGTCATGAAGACTTAGACCTATGTTCCCCTCTATAAACCTTATATTTTTAGCTTTTAACATTGTCTTTAATCCATTTTGAATTAATTGTTGTATATGGTGTGGGTAAGGGCTCAACTTTATTCTCTTGCATATAAATATTTAATTGTCTAGTAACCATTTGTTGAGAAGGTTTTTATTTTCCTATTGGATTATTTTGGCACACTTGTCAAAAATTAGCAATAAGTGTAATAGTTTATTTCTGGAATCTCAATTCTATTTTATTGATTCTTATATTGATTCTCATACCAGTACCACACTGTCTTGATTACCACTTCTGTTATAACTTTTGAAATCATGAAGTGTGAACTTTCTGACTATTCTTATACATCGAGTTTCTTTTGATTATTCTAGATTTCTTGAATCTTCATATGAGTTTTTAGATCAGCTGATCAATTTGTGAGAAAATGGCTAGCTAAGATTTTTGGTGAGTGTGACGTTGAAAACGATCTGTAGACCAATTTGTGGAATATTGTCATCTTAACAATATTAACTCTTTCAATTCATGAATATGGGATGTCTTTTCCATCCATCCATCCATCCATCCATCCATCCATCCATTATAGGAGTCCATTCCATCATGGTCTCCTATAATTTCTTTCAATTATCCTTTTTTTTTAGTAACATTAAGATATTTGGAGTACAAGTCTTGCATTATTTTGTTTAGTTTATTCATAAGTATTTAGTTCCTTTTGATGCTATTGCAAATGAAAGGATTCATTAACTTCAATTTATAATTGCTCATTCTAATATAGAGAAATATAACTTATAGTTGCCTGTTAATCATATATTGTGCAATCTTGCTGAACTTTGCTTTTTAGTTCTAATTTTTTATATGTGGATTCTTTAGGGTTTTCTGAATGTAAAATTGTGTCATCTGTAAATAGATATAGGTAAACTACTCTGGGTACCTTTTATTTCTTTTTCTTGCTGAATTGCCAGTTGCTAGAGCCTCCAGTACAATATTGAATAGAAGTAGTCAGAGCAGTCATGCTTGTCTTCTTCTTGTTCTTTCTTAGGGGAAATGTTTTAGTCTTTTCACTTGAAGTATTATGATAGATGTGGGTTTTTATAGATGTTTTCTTAGCAGCATGAGTTTTCCCATCAAATTCGTCAGTTTTTACTTCATGTATTTTGGGGATATAATGCTACATGCATATATATTTATAATTTTATGACTTCTGAATTGACACTTTTTTGTCTTAAAGTCTACTTTGTCTGATACTAGTATAATGTTTCATCTCTCAGTTTTGCTTTTATTAACTTTTCGAAGCTTAGTGATTACCTTTCACACTTTAATCAAAAAATTAATCTGTAATTGACTTAGTCTATGGCATGAACGAGAGGAATTTTTTACTCTCACAATATTCTTCTATGGATTGCCAAATGGCCATGCAACACCATCTACTGCAATAACCATTCTTTCCTCACAAATCTGCTGTGCTTTTTCTTCATAAATCAATGATCCATTTATATATGCATCTGTAAATAGCCCTTGAAAAATTGGTGTGTTTTCTATCCTTGCATTGAAACCACAGTATCTTTATATGGCTTTAGGTAAGCCTTTATATCCCATGTTGTCTTCTTTAAGAATGGCTTAGTGATTCTTTATTCATTATATTTTCTACATCACTACTCGAATTTGTTGTACATTTACATAAACTAAACATGATAGAAATACATTGAAATTACAGATCAATGTTAGTCTGATTCTTATTTATCAATTCCAGGCCTTCAAAGTCAAAAAATTGATAATTAATGTTTTATAAATTGCTTTGTAGATAGTTTACACTTAATTTTTAATATTTTCATTTTTAAGAGCAGTTCTAGGTTTACAGCAAAACTGAGAGGGAGGTACAGAGATTTCCCATATCTTTGCTGCCTAAGCACATGTATAGCCTCTTCCATTATAAATATCCCCCACCAGAGCGGCATGTTTGTTTTAATTGATAAATGTACATTGACACATCATTATTGCCCAGTGTTCATGGTTCAGATTAGGGTTCACTCTAGTAATGTATATTCTCTGGGTTTCAATAAATATGTCATGACATATATAACCCACCATAGTGTCATATAGACTAGTTCCACTGCCCTAAAAATCCTTTGTGCTCTGCCTATTGGTCCCTTTCTCCCCCAACCCCCTTTGTTAGTATTTTAATGGTATATTTCAAATTTCACTTAAATTTTATTAAAAATTAATTTGTATTTGATATAAGTAGTGTTTTTTTAAATGGACTTTTTCTGTATCAAACTACCTTGCAAAATTTCCTAAACATTTATTTGTCAATTTGAAGTGTCTTGTATTTACAATTATATTATCTGTGAATAATGCCCATTTTAATTTCACTACACTTACTATGTTATTTATCTATTTTCTTATTTTAAGTCTCTTGCTGGGACCATCAGTATAATATTGAATTAAAGTGGTGGTCATGAATATCTTTGTTTACTTCACAATCTTAAAGGGAATGTTTCCAACATTTTACAAATTATGCATACTCATCAGGTCAAATCATTTTTCCTCTAGTTGTTGTTTGTTGAGGATCATTACCATGAATATATGTGAATATTAAATAATTTTTGGTCTATATTGAGAAGATCAAATATTTTAAGAATTTGTGTGTTTAAAAATGTTGAGGTCACATAATTTTTGCTATTATATTAACGTGTTATGTGCATTATAGCAGATAGCTAGCAAGTAGGTAAGTTATACTTACCGACATTGAGATAAATTATAGCTTGACAGTAATAATTTTTAAATATGTTTTGGATCATTTTAAAAATTTAAAGTGAAACAAATTTTTGGAAATTTCTTTAGTGAGTTTAATATTAACAATGAAGTAAAGATACAAATAGATGCTGTAGAAATGTAGAGGACCATAAGAATATATTATGATTAGCTTTGTATCAATCAATTTTTAAATGTCCATGAAATACACTAAGATTCAGAAAAATATAAATTGCCAAGATTCACATTCATTGAAGCAGAAAATCTAAAGAATTCTATATCTATAACGTAAATTTAATAAATAATTATGGAACTTTATGCAAAGAAAACTTCAGACCCATTCTCATTTGTGAATCCTAGCTAATATATATTTTTAAAGTAATGCCTATTGTATTCGTTTTCCATTGCTGCCATAACAAATTGTCACAAATTCAGTGTCCTTGAACAGCACAAACACATTGTCTTACCGTTCTGTGGGTCAGAAGTCTGATGCATGCCTCATGAGTTAAAAATCAAGCAGGGCTAAGTTTCTTCCCTGAGGCTCTAGGGAGGAACATGCTTCCTTGTCCTTCTGAGCTGCAAGAGCCTGCTCACATTGCCTGGCTGATGTCACTTTCTTCCATCTTTAAAACCAGCAAAGGCATGTCTCCTTCTACCTGTGCTCCCATCTCTCTTATTTTTTGCAGTTAGTATAGGTTTTCACTTTTGAGGATTTATGTAGTCATATTAAATTCACCTGAATAATCTTGACTGACTTCTCTCATTTCATGGTCCTCAACCTTGATCACATCTTCAAAGTCCCCCTTGCCTTATAAAGTAACATTAGTCAGAGGTTCCAAGGATTAGAGCATGGACACTATTAGGGAGCCATTATTCTACCTACTGCATTCATCTCTCCAAATATAGATAGATGGATGGATGGATGGATGGATGGATGGATGGAGATATATGTATATATACACACACATACACATACAACTCATTTATACATTCAACACAGTAGGGATACCAAAACCTGAAAAGGGCATATGAACTGTAAAATCCCAGGCTAATCTCCTCATGAAAATAAAAGCAAAGCTCCAATACAAAATATTTAAAAATAAATAAATTATTTATTTATAAAAATATTAGTGCATTTAAGCAAAAGAGGCTTTATTAGAGGAATGCTTAGATGTTTGATTTAGTCTTTTTTTAAAAAAATCAGGTGAAGTAACCACTACATCATCAGAAAAAGTGATAAAAATATAGGATCCAGTCAATAGAGGCCAAGATAAATTCAAGATCCAATCAAAATAGAAACTCTTCACAAACCAGGATTACTGTGGAACTTTATTAATAAATCTTCATAAAAGTTAAATGTAAAAAGCTTTCTGCAAGCGGCATAATTGAGATCAACATATTGAAAACTATCATTTTGAGAAAAAAAATAAGACAAAGAATATTAACACTACAGCTACTCAAGACTGAGCCAGAGGTCTCAGTCGCTGCTATTAGACATTGATTCAAATTGTAACAATTAGGAAGGCATTATTAAAAATCTTTATATTCACATAAAATTCAGAAATTAATAGATAAGTTATTATAATTAGTAAGTGTAGCAATTACGTTAAATATAAGGTCACTATTTTTACGTCATTGCTAGATTAACAGTTTAAAACAGAGTAAAAATAAAATGAAATAAATTTAAAAATTAAGTCAGAAATGTCAAATATCTATGTATAAATTTAACCAAATATGGGCAAAATACCTATGCAGATAATTACAAAACTTTTTGAGAAAAATTAAAGAAGATTAAAATAAATTGAGA
Organism: Mandrillus leucophaeus; assembly: GCF_000951045.1. Lineage (NCBI taxonomy): Eukaryota > Metazoa > Chordata > Mammalia > Primates > Cercopithecidae > Mandrillus > Mandrillus leucophaeus. Next base: position 6,024,248 of record NW_012101476.1, read on the forward strand.
TATGTTTCATGTGTGTGGATTGGAAGACTCAATATTATAAAATGTCAGCTTAGCAGAACACAGCGGTGTATATCTGTAATCCCAGCACTTTGGGAGGCTGAGGTGGGAGGATCACTTGAGGCCATGAGTTCAAGACCAGCTTGAGCAACATGTGAGACCCTGACTCTATAAAAAATTTAGTCGGGTGATGGCACCACCGTATTTCAGTCTGGGTGACAGAGCAAGCTTCTGTCTCAAAAAAATAGTTGATTATTTCCATCCATTACTTATTTAATGTTATCTTAATAAAATCCAATTAGGTGTTTGTGGAAAGAGACATGATCAATCTAAACTTTATATAGAAGAAGAGCATGCCAAAAATGATCAAGAAATTTTTGAATTTGAGACCAAAAAGATGAAGATTTTTTAAAAAGCTATAATAATTGAGAGTTTGTGATATGGTATAAAGAATAAAATATAAATTAAAAATGAAAGAATGAAGAGACCAAAACTGATACACATGAATAATCAAAATTCATCAAGCAAAGTAGTCAAAAACGGTTGGTATTTTCAATCAATGATTCTATAAAAAATTGACACCCAAATAGAAATTTAAAAAATTATTTCCTATATCACATCATACAGGAACTTTAACTCTAGAATTATAAATCTGGACATGCAAGGCATAAAAACAAAACTTTAGAAGAGAACATAGGAGATGTAGGAAGATACATTAAATTGAATGCAAGAAGAACTGACCATAGAAGAAAAGATTGAAAATCTGGAGAAATTAAAAATTAGTGAGACACAATTAAAGGAATAAAAGAACATGTTAAGAACTTGTTACCGTTTTTCTGGAATTATTTTTATGACTAATAAATACTTGACAAATACTCACGTCCATAACATGAAGAGATGCTTCCAGTCAATAACACACAGACAAATAATCTCATAGGAAGAGTGCTGAAATTAGAATGGATACCTTGCAAAAGAGGCTAATACAATGGCCAATAAAGACAAAATGGTACTTATGATCTTTAGGCATTATGTAATTACAAGTTTATTCCAGAATGATATATGACTATATACACAACAGGATGCCTAAGTGTAAGACAGACAAGCATTGTGTTTAGCCAGAATGTGCATAAATGAGAACATGCATACTTATGAGTATCGATTTGGGAAAATGATTAGGCATTGTCTACATATGTTGAAATCTGCATTAGCTTATAATCATCAATTCTATCCCTGGGTCATATCTAACAGAAATACATGGGCATGTGCCCCAAGGACACACACACAAGAATGTTTATGATGCATCTTTCACAACAGCTAACAATGAGAAACAAACCTAGCACCCTGTCAAATATATCATGCTTGATTCAGTAGTATAATAATATACATGTTTGAAGACTGAATGAAATATGTTACATCCAAAAATGTTATTTGTTCCACAAACATAACATTGAGTGGAAGAAGTAATAGAGAATATAATACACAGAATGGTTCCATTGATACAAAGATAAAATAAAATAGACATTATTAAACTGTAGTGTGAAGAGACATATGTATATTTAGTAAAAGTAAAAACCTTGAGAAGAGAAAAAGCAATGAGGTAGCTACCATAAAAGTCAGGTTAGTGGTTACTTTTTTTTTTTTTTTTTTTTTTTTGGACAGGGTCTTGCTTCATCACCCAGGTTGAAGGGCAGTTGAACAATCTTGGCTCATTGTAACATCTGCCTCCCAGGCTCAAGCGATTCTCCTGCCTCAGCCTCCCAAGTAGCTAGGATTACAGGTGCCCACCACCACGCCCGGCACATGTTTGTGTTTTTAGTAGAGATAGGGTTTTACTATGTTGCCCAGGCTGGTCTCGAACTCCTGACCTCAAGTGATCCACCTGCCTCAGCTTCCCAAAGTGCTGGGATTACAGGCATGAGCCATATCACTGTGACCGGCCCAGGGTAGTGATTACTTTTATTCACAGCGGGGCATAGAGATGGGAAAGAGACAATAGAAAGAATTCTTTGAAGTGGTGGCAAAAATCTATATTTTCTTATTGATCTTGGTGATGGTTACATGAATGACTACTTTGGGATGACTCATTAAGCTGTAGCTATAGTTTCATTCAATTTATTGTATGTGTATTATACTCTGTTTTGAAAATGAGCATCATTTGTTTTGCTTCGCTTGTTATTAAAGAAGATGAAAAACCACTTAATGTTAGAATATTTTTCTATTTCTTTCTAAAGGAAAATACCATTCTCTCAGACCATTCTGTATCACCTCCGAGTGGAAGAGAAATACTTGTTGGAGGCTGTTCCTTAGGACATATATTTTCATAACTGGTTTTGAGTTCTCTCAAATCCAGATGAAACGTATGAAAATATAAATGGCTTGGTAACTCTCAGATTTAAAATGTTTGGCATAAATTTAAATAATCGTCTCTCATAACAATTGTAGTTTCTGTTTTGTATACGTTATGCGTGCCATTAGGATATCACTTGTGAGAATATATGTAGCCCATGAAAAGAATGGGTAGAAGTTGTGTGACAAGGTTTCTGTTCCGATATTAGAATTGAATTTCTTTAGTCATGAACAGTTCTCCAGAATAAATAGCTGAATTGTTCATGAAAGTGGAGTCGGTTGAAAATTATTTGTGTTAAAGGTCATTTATGTATTACTTTTTCAACTCTATAGGCAAAATTATCTTCAGTAGGCTGGGTGAGACTGTTTCAAAAGATGTATTATTTTATAATGGTGTTGTAGGTTTAACACTGAAGCAGAGATTCTGCACACCAATGAATATTATGCAAAACTATTTTACATACAGATTTTTAACTCACCTAGTTTCTTTCATGACTTAAAAATCCTGCAAAATATAATCAATTATGTAAAGAATATACATGCTAAAAAATCTATCTCATTGTCCAAAGCTGTGAGATATGAAGATTGTCCTGAGAGTGGTATAATTTAATAGAATATTTACAGGATTTGAAATCAATGAAGAGAACAGAGCTCTTGTCCCACTTCCTTTTCCATGGTGAAATTTCTTATCCTGTTTTGACCAAGATCCCCTTGTCATGAAACCAATGCATAAGATACAACTGCATCCAATATATTCCAGAGAAATGACTCCAGGAAAGCCACAGGAGCAACAGGGAAACTGAAAGAACAAATACCACAGTTGATTCAGAGGGGAAGCCCCACATTTTTAAGGTTGTGTATCATGGTTTATGTAAATGCTCATTCAGATAAAGAGGTCCAGATGCTAAATTGAGAAAAATAATATTAAGGATATGATAAACGTGATTTGATTTGATATGATTTCAGAGTGCCATGAAATGGTTCTTAGTATCTAACATAATGCCTTTCATATTTTAACTACCTATTAAATGTATGGTGGATTTATAAAATAATAAGTTATCTCACAATTATACAAAAGGGTTATCACTCTCATATATGACAATTTATCAAAGACCAGAAAATATAATAAGGTGCTTTACTCTCTTGAGTCTTACAGATTTTAAAGCCAAAAGGGATATGGAGATACATAGCCCCCATCCCCTACTTTGTATGTGAGAAAAACAGAGTTCAAAGAGAATATGCAATCAGAATGCAAGTTTTCAATGCCAAACACCATGTGCCGTGCGTGTAAACAAACTGCTACCAATTAATCATTTGGTTTTGAGCCCCTTTACCATAATCATTTGTAAAATGAAGAGACTAGACTAAATGAACTCTGGAGTCTCTGTCAGCTTAAAACTTCAGACTCTCAATCTTGATAATAATCCAAGTAAATTTTACCAAATGCTTTACATAAAAGTAAAGAATATTAAGGAATCCTCAGTGGATCCACCATGAAATATTTTTTGATCAAACTAATAACTTTTGTTAATATATTTGAGAACAATACCTCAAAAAGATTGTGAACTGATAGGGGAAAGTTCCCTAGTATTTCTTTATATCCCTTACAGTCAGTCTCTTTTTGAAATTACTTTTATGCAAACAAAGAATCAGAGAGCTAATATAAAAGTGGTATCTATAACCTCATCACCTAAGGATCAAATATTGAGTTCTCTCAAATGAAATGTGAGTGTTTATAGATTTAAGCTAGGTTGATTTCAAATTCATCGTTCTAAAATAAACGCCTTAAATTTTAAAATGTATTTAAAATATGTATTGGAGATTTTGTAGATTCTAAGTCAAAGTAATTTGAAATAGAAATTTTGACAAAGGAACATAATTTTGCACATATTTGTCTTGAATGTAGCAGGAGATATTTACAAATATTTTAAATACCTACAGTTCAACTTAAATTCTAATCACTACTTAAATATTAAAGCCAAAATACAGTGATGGTAAAAGCAAAATAATTTTAGTAGCCAGCCTCTAGATTAAGTAGAATACGAAAAAATATTTATAAAATATCAAATGGTTTTGTGATATCTCTAGCAAATATATCAATCATAGTAATTCCATTTCTGCATATTTACCCAAGGGAAATAAAAGCTTATGCTCACAAAAAAAGACGTACACAAATGATCAAAAACCGCAATTACTTTTTCACAAAGCTAATACAACAGAATACTCAGCAATTAAAATGAATCAATTCCAGACATGCCTTACAATGTGGATGAATCTTGAAATAATTGTGCTAAATAAGCCAGACTGAAACATACACATGCTGCATGGTTTCATTTCTATAACTTTTTAAGAAATACAAGCTCATCTATAGTAGGGAAAAGTGGATCACTGGTTGTCTAGGGATGGGTGGTGGTTTGAGAAGGAAAGGCAGGGGGGTATGACGAAACTGTTCAGGATGATGGATTTCAGTTTCGTGATCATGCTGATGGTTTCACAAGAGTATATGGTGGGTAAAACTTATTGAATTGTTCCCCTTAAATATATGTAGTTTGTAGTATGTCAATTATACATTGATACACTAAAAAAAAGAAGCAAATTAAACAACTAAACATGTATACCAATCTAGGAACATTAGGAATTGACAGGAACACCTCATACATCTGTGCAGCCCCAAAGAACGTCATGATTTTCAAACTAGTAAAATGTTACCTGTTTCATGACTTAAACTCCAATTCACAGTACATTATACATTTCATTTGTTAATTCCAGGAATGTTGTAATACTTTAGGAATATATTATTTAAAATAAGAGTAGATTTAAAATTATATTTAAAAGAATAAGCCTCAGGTAACTGAAAAATCTCACCTATTGGAAAAGTTGGAGCCCTTGAATATAACCGGTTAAAAAAGTGGCCCTATTCTAGAGTTTAAGTCTATTTTCTGTAAAGCATGGAATTTCATATCTAGAACACTAGCATTCTGTAAGCACAAATGAACTATAATTGCTGTTCAGTTTCATGCCTGCAACATAATAGAGAACTCACGGTAAAATAAAAAAACAAACAAACAAAAGAAGTGTAACAGATAGAAAGGACTCTTTTCTTAATTTGCAGTGATACCCAAGCATTGTGAACAAGCTCTGTCAACACCATCTGCTCCACAAAGGAAAGTTGCTGATTATTGCATCTCTAAGTGGAGTCGATTCTCTCCCATGATAGCAGAAGGTAAGACAGTGACAAGCATTTGAGGGGCTCTTGCTTGTTTTTATGATTGTTGATTTTTCTATTGAAAGAACTGGTTTGTGAACTCACTGGGGCTGATGAACAGAGGCACTGCTAAGGGCAGAAGCAGTCTGGGAGTAAAGCAAAAAAAGAACAGAACTTTCTTCCCCTTGATTTCTCAGCTTCCTACACACATCACTTCCAAACAAGTGTTTCTACCAAGATCTCATTCATGTGATCGCCTGTGTATACAGTGGCAGCTGTAAGCAATATTTTCATATTGTGTATTCCAGCACAATACACATGAGACCATTTAAGTAAATAGTATTTCATGTACCCTATTTATTATTTTGGCAGTATCTAAGCTGGAAGATATTAAAGAGCTCTCCAGGTAAAATGATGCAACATTTTTACATCATCAAATATAATTATATTAATGACGGATCACTGAAATTAATAGTTACAAAAAATGATGATAAAATTGTGAAATACAGTTGGGAAAGATATTAGTTATCCAAACTTGATCTAAGGAGTTATTGACATTGGGTGAGACACTCAAATTCACAGAACTGTAGTTTCTGAATCTCTAATATCAGATTGAGGATGCCAAGAGTTCTGCAAAGAAAAATGCAGTTAGTTGCCTCTGCTTTGGGAAGGAATTGATTGATTATTACACTGTACAGAAACAAGGGCTTCTGCATAATATTTCATAGCTCCAATATAAATTCAGAATTTCTTCCTTTTGTTTTGTACATCTTTCAATGAATCTTGAAATTGAATTAGATCTTGGAATGTCTAAAAAGCCAAGAAAAAAGAGGCCTTCCAAATATTCACAATGGTAGGGCAGGAGAATTTTTAGAGGTGGCAATCAGTTTTCTCCCATTTCCAGGAAAAGTTTACAAAATACAAATTATAATTACAGGTCACCAGTTAATATTATCTCTCTGCCATTGTCTGATTCTTATACAGAGAACAAAATCATTTGTTTTTATTTATAGATATATTGTTTATGCTAACCTATTTTGATGATGAGTTGAAGGTAAAACTCTTACCTGTAGACTAAATAGAATACATCAATATTCTACGGAGATCAAATTGCCATTGTAAGTAATCTATAAATTTTGAAAGAATTTGCTGTTCAACGAATACATTTGTATACTTATAAACAATACACATTTATTGCAGAATTAGCTATCTTCACCTTATGCAATTTTTCACAATTTATTTGTCCATTAAAGTATTTCTGAAGAACACATTATAGCTCAAGAACCTTCCACAAAACAGGTTTGAGGTCTTGATCAAATTACTTAATTTTTCCCTCAGTTTTTACTTTTTTATTTTTATTTTTGGGACTGTCTCTCTCTATCGCCCAGGCTGGAGTGCAATGGCACTATCTCAGCTCACTGCAAACTCCACCTCCCAGATTCAAACAATTCTCCTGCCTCAGCCTAGTAGCTGGAATTACAGGTGCCTGAGAGCATGCCTGGTTAATTTTTGTATTTTTAGTAGAGATGGGGTTTCATCATGTTGACCAGGCTGGTCTCAAACTCCTGACCTCAGGTGATCCACCCACTTTGGCCTCCCAAAGTGCTAGGATTACAGGTGTGAGCTGCTGCGCCAGGCCTACTTTATTCTTTTAAGGTCATAAAATAAGGATAATAACAGCCTATCTCGAAAGAGTTTTCTAAATACTAACTGAATTAACTGAGGCAAAATACATAGATTGGTTCCCAGAATACAATGTTACCAATATTTTTAGCTAACTTGCTTTGTACATACCCAGAACTGTGGTAAGTATGGGCCAACCATGGTATAATTAGATTGATGTAATTTGTTGCTTCTCAGAACTTAGAATTGAATATGAAAAACCAACAGTAGTTATGAGGGGAACCAGCTCCCAATATTTCCACGTAGGTTCTTTCCATCTTCCCTAAGTGTCAGGCAGCCTGAGAAATAAAGAGAAAGAGTACAAAGAGAGGAATTTTACAGCTGGGTCTCTGGGGGCAACATCACATATTGGTAGGACCATGATGACGACCCTGAGCCACAAAACCAGCAAGTTTTTATTAGGGATTTTAAAAGGGCGGGGGGTGTATGAACAGCGAGTAAGTCACAAGGATCACATACTCCAAAGGGTGATAAAGATCACAAGGCAAAGACAAAATCAGAATTACTGATGAGGGTCTATGTTCCACTGTACACATATTGTCTTGATAAACATCTTAACAGGAAACAGGGTTTGATAGCAGAGAACCAGTCTGACTAGTATTTACCAGGCTGGAATTTCTCAATCCTAGTAAGCCTGAGGGTACTGTAGGAGACCAGGGCGTATTTTAGTCCTTATCTCAACCGCATAAGACAGACACTCTCAGAGCAGCCATTTATAGACCTCCCCCCAGGGATGCATTCTTTCCCCAGGATATTAATTATTACTATTCCTTGCTGGGAAAAGAATTCAGTGATATCTCTCCTACTCACACGTGAGTTTATAGGCTCTCTGCAAGAAGAAAAATATGGCTCTATTCTGCCCAACCCCGCAGGCAGTCAGACATTATGGTTATCTTCCCTTGTTCCCTGAAAATCACTATTATTCTGTTCTTTTTCAGGGTGCACTGATTTCATATTGTTCAAACACCATATTTTACAATCAGTTTGTACAATAGTGGTCCTGAGGTGACATACATTCTCAGTTTACAAAGATAACGTGGTTAAGAGATTAAAGTAAAGAGGGACATAAGAAATTATAAGAGTATTATTAGAGAAGTGACAAGTGTCCATGAAATCTTCACAATTTATATTCAGAGATTGCAATAAAGATAGGTGTAAGAAATTATAAAAGTATTAATTTTGGGAACTGGTAAATGTCCCTGAAATCTTCACAATTTATGCTCTGCCACGGCTTCAGCTGGTCCCTCCGTTCAGGGTCCCTGACTTCCCGCAACAAGTAGTTACACATTGTTAGTTATTAGTTTAATAATATTGTTTGCATACAAACTATGTAAAAATGGAGGAAAGTATGAAAACATATCCACCACCAGTGTTGTTAAGATTAGAAGGGATGATGTTAGTGGGTCAGAGGACAAAGTTAACAAGAAGTTGCATAGGTTTTCAATTTTCTGTAGGTGTGTAAGGGGGACAGATACAAGGATGCTCATATATAGATCATAGATAATAAAGCATCACCTGTGCATGACACAGGTAGAAAATTCTGTAATTTACAGAAAGGAAAATCTGTGTTTCATTTGTATGAAAATGAAACATTTTATAGAGAATGCAGAGATTAATAATGATTTAATGTAATATCTAATTATGACTATTGGAAATCCTTGTAGTTTTAAGGTCACAGAATTTTAATATTGTGAGGTGGCCACAGGAAGTTTGAATAAAAATATTCCAATTAAAACTACAGTTTCTAAAACTTAATGGTGCAATTCCAGTGGATGACAGTAAAGTAAGAGCTGAAGAAAGTTTCAAAAGACCAAAGAACATATAGAACATTGTAACCAATAAAATCATTATTAATAAATGTTGATGTTACCCACTTTTTGCATGAGGATTAGATGAAATCTACTGTGAGAAGTGGAAGGAGGAAATCGTAAGGTTGACTTAGGTAAATAGTTTGTTCAATCAAATGGTTATATTAAGCTCATACACTGTACCTATACTAAATGGATATGTTTTCTGGCATAGTATAGAATTATTTCCCACATAACCAATGAAATTCCTATTTTCCTTGCTTATTAGTTTGTCCTGAGAGGAGTAATGGCATTTTGCAAGCTGTGCCTGGTTCATTTTAAAGTGATCTCCTGGCCAGTTTAGAAATATTGAACTACTAAGAAAAAAAAATCTTTAGTTATCTACATGGACTGAGTAATTGTTTTAAATCACAATTAAGTGCACTTGTATGTATTTAGTTGTGAGATTGGCGTGAACCCTTGTACTCAGAGGGACTCTCAAAATACAGGGTGATGAGTCTTGGGAGAGCAATGTGAGAGACCACATTTTAAAGTGTTAAATCGAATGCACGCATGTTCATTTCCTTGCTATCTAGAGGTGGCATTCAGATGCCTAACTGCCGATATATATATTTTTTTCATAGACAAGACATTTGGCTTCTTACTCAATGGCTTACTTGAAAGACTGCTGAGCTGGCAGCCATAGCCACTTTTCCATTGTCAGAAATGAATAAAAATGCAAGGTCTAGGATGATTCTTAAAAACAAAACTTCCTTTTGTTCTTTCATTACACACATATGGATCCTTAGAAAAAGAAATTATTTTTCTTCTGTCTCTAATTAAGCTTTTATGCATCCCTGGCCTTCATTAAGCTAGAAAAACAGGGATCTCGCATAAATGAGATTACATATGTGAAAGTACTTGGAAACTGCAAAACGCTATACAATTCTGAGACATAGACATCCACAAGAATGTAAATATCATAGATTCTTCTATCTTTTTGATGAAACCATCACTAACTACCTTAAAATATGACATATCCTTCTTACAAATCTCATTATTATAACCTTGCAAGTCATTCCTTAAAACCTCACATAAATTTCACACCACCAAGAATGTGCTCAAACTATATCATCACCATGGAAAACTTCCCTCCTTCCTTTGCTTTTGTAAAATATCTTTCACTTATTTAAAAATACTTATTGACAACCGATGTCTACAACACACTATCATATGTACTGAAATACAGAAATGAAAAGAGGAGAAATATTTCTCCCATAGAAAGCCAAGATTATTTTTCCTCCTCCATTTCTTCAAGACAGAAAAGGAAAGCCAGCAGGCTGGAAGATGGCGGGCTGGGAGACAGTGAGGTCAGATGAATTTACAAGAACCAGCAAGTTTCAGCACATGGTTAGCCTGCATGCCAGGAAAAGGAGTGTGGATTTCATTTTAAATGCAATGGAAATCTACTGGGAGACATTCAGCAACAAAGAACAATGGCCTGATTTATGTTCTTTAAGATGATTCTGATTTTATTAGTACTGCATTTAGACCCAAGCAACAGGAGTCTTCTGCCCTGAGCCCCATCATTATAGAAAACTCTGCATAACACAGACACCCAAACAATAGACTTATTAAAGAAGACATGCCCTCCTCTGTCTCTAGGCACACATTGAGCAGTCCTGGCAGAGGACAAAGGTAACCACAAATACCTGCTCTTGAGGCAAACAAACAATGTTTAGACCCCAGGGAAATGCTTCTCCACATCTCTTGGGCTATGTCCTTAAAATTGAAGGGAGCTGAGTTTTAATGCCATAAAAGTTCACGAGTTGTATCCTTGTCAAAGTTAGAAATATTCATTCACCACTGCAGTATACAAGAACAACTTGAGCAGGAGGCATAGTTAGGCAAGAGAGGAGAAAAACAAGTTTACTTGAGGAACCCATTCTCTTGGATGGCATGGATACAGTGGACTTTTGAACGCTGAAATTATCATTGCACAGTAGTGTCCAGCATTCATTTCCTAACATCTATTGTCCAGTTCATGGTTCTGGGAACACTTAACAAATGAAAACATTATTGTAATCGCACCGTAAGTCAAGGAATATTTTGCAATTTTAAATAAGAACAGAAAACTCTAGCTCCTGGATTAAATTCTGCCCATTTCCTGCTTATATAAATAAGCTGTTTTTTTGGACCTAGCCACACACTCAGTTGTTTATGTATTTTCTGTGCCTGTATTTGTGCTGTGACAGCAGAGCTCAGTTGTTGCGACTGACACCCTGCGGACTGAAAACCCTGAAATATTTACTATCCAGATCCTTTCACTAAAATATTTCCCTCATCAGTACCTACCTGAAGTACAAAGCTGATTTTTCTAAATGCTTAGACATTTCTTAAGAGATGGTAAAAAAAATAAGTAGCCGGCTGTGAGGGAACACAAAGATAGTTTACCAAGAAGAGTAGTAAATAATGACCATATACAACTAATGTATCATTGGTAATAACAGCTTTATTCATAATATCCTCAAACTGGAAAGAACTTAATGCCCTTCATCAGCCCAGTTGATAAGCACATTGCAGTATTGTATTAGTCCATTTTTATGCTGCTGATAAAGACATATCCAAGACTGGGCAATTTATGAAAGAAAGAGGTTTCACAGTTCCACGTGGCTGGGGAGGCCTCCCAATCATTGTGGAACATGAAAGGCACTTCTCACATAGCAGCAGACAAGAGAAGAGTGAGAGCCACGTGGAAGGGATTTCCACTTATAAAACCATCAGATCTCATGAGACTTATTCACTACCATGAGAACAGTATGGGGAAAATCACCCCCATGATTCAATTACTTCTCACTGGGTCCCTCCTATAACATGAGAGATTTATGGGAGCTACAATTCAAGATGAGATTTGGGTGGGGACACAGCCAAACCATATCAAGTATATCCACAAAATAGAATCCGCTTCAGCAATAAAAAATAATAAATTCCACATATACCCAACAGCATGCATGAATCTTTAAAATATTAAGCTTAGTGATAACAAGCAAAATGAAGAATTATTGAATGATTCCATTTATTTGAAATTCTGGAATAAGCAAATGACATTACTTTGAATAAAGGAGTTCAATAGTTGCCTGCAGCCAAAGGTCTAGGGAAAGGGCCTGACTACCAAGGGCCTAAATTGGGAAACTTCTTAACTTCTTTGGCCCAAATTCAAAGACAAAGGAAGCTGATCTGTGGTGATTTGAATGGTTTTATATACAGTATATCTAAGCCTAAAAGGGAAACATTCATGAATTTTGCAAGCAGCTGTCTCCTTTTCTGGCAAGCATTAAAAACTATTTCATTTATTGGGGCCTCTTGTACTATCTTCAATTGAAAAAGAGTAAGAATAAACATGCAGGTGACACGGGGCCTGGAGATATAAACACTGTGATGGATATCAGGCATGACACTCCAATTTTTCTTAAGGACAATACACCTATCTCCCACCTGTGGGAACTAGAGTCTATAGACTGCCGTAACATGCTGCTCACTAAGAATCTCCCTCAGCCTTAGAGCACTGCCCCATCCAAGGTTGTGTCCTCTTCCAGAGGGCCACACTTGGGCAGTGGCCAGCTGATGAAGGAACACAAAGTCTGGGATCCCTTGCCTTGCTTTGGAAGTCCAGCTCTGGAGGACCAACTTCGTTGCATTTTGAACATCTATACTTTTACCTCCACTCAAAAAGTTCACTTCTTTCACAGTGAAACAACTTTCAAAAATGCACTAAACCAGAAAGCCAAAGAGAATGAGAAATGACAGCAAGAATTTTGTACAAGATGGTGGAAACTGTGAACTCAATGGATGACTGGAACCTGACTTACAAGGAGTGAGGAAAGGGAAATCAACAAGAGACTCCAAGAGATTAAGTCAAGAGATCAAGCAAGCTGATGTGTATCCCAGAATCTCAGAGGCCCACAAGTTGGAATGCAATTGTCATTGATGGCTAAAATGTGGATTTGGGCTGAAAGCTCAAGGATTAGTTAGAAGACTTTAGGAGAAACAATTAGTATGTGAGATCTCTTTTCCTACCCTGTCAGCAAGAATACTATTCTATTCATCCCAAAAGAGGACTAAATATTTAATCTATGTATCCATTTAACAACAGAGGTTCTGGACTTGGATCACTAGCCATGGATGAAAGTGGAAGTTCTATATTATGAACTGTGAGACCACCCACAACCCCCTTCTGTTCTTGACAAACTGAGCTATCAACATTTCAGTGCCTCATTCTTAAAGATGGAAATGTACGTTTGATAAAGTACTTAAAAAATAAAACATGCATAAAAAGATAATGTAGAGAAACCAAAGACAATTCACAGAGGAAATTTTCAAATAAGTACAATAAATTGTTTTATCACATTAAAATATTAACATCTAAAAAAGTAAGCTACACAAACAAAATTTAGAGAACAGGGAAAAGCCATTAAAAATTAAAATAACACTACAGAAATTGAAAAGTAATTTAGCAATACAGTTAGAAGACCAATTAAAGAAGATCTCACAGAAAGTAGACCAAAAGTCAAGGAGGATTCCAAGAGATACAAAACCTTAATAAGCTCTTTGGAAAGAAAGAACTTAAAATGTGAAAGAAAGAATATCCTTCAAAACTAATTCAAACACTTCAGAAGGTCTTTGGCTCCATATAGGATATAAAAAAAAATACAAGAGAATATTACTCTAACACTAACTATAAGAATAAAACTGGATGATCTACAAAATCTTAACTTTTATTGAGCCTAGCTGAGGTCTAAAGGAACTCAGAAAAATTAATTCCAAAAAGGAACAAGTCTAAACAGATCACAAAAATGGTTTTACCTTCGGCAGAACAAAAAGGAGAAAAGTGGCAACGACGCAAATGATATCTATTGGAAAAGGTGGATAATGCAGGAAATTCCAGCAGAGAAATGAAAGCTAAGAAAGTGTCAAATGGAATAACAGGTGATAAAAAAAAAATGACAGAAAAGTTGAGAGGCTTTTCTTTAGATTCAGCAATACCACTAGACAAAAACATGAGGAAGAAGGTCAAACAGAAATACAAACCAAAAAATACAGTGAAAAAACCACGGCTACCAAGAATGATGGGACAGCAGCCAGTGGTCTAATGAGAACATAATTGTAGATGGAGAAGAAGAGGTTGGGGAGTGGGTAGATAATAGAAAATACACTTGAAGAGATAATGGCCAAATTTTTCCGGAATTAAGCAAATACCTCAATTCTTAGATCTAAAAAACTCAGAATGCCCAAAGCATGATAAAGACAAAAACATATTATTGCCAAAGTCCTAAAAAATGAAAGACAAAAAGAAAATCTTGAAGAACTGCAAGGAAAAGAAAAAAAGGGAGAGAGAGGAAGGGGAAGGGAGAAGGGAGAGGCAGAAAGGATAAAAAGGAAGACGGGAGGAGGAAGGAAGGAAGGATTATTTACAGAGAGAAAAATATAAGAATTATACCATACTCTTGTTAAAACATACACAAGCTAGAGAAAAATGGGTAACTAGTTCAAATTACTGAATAAGAAGAAAAAAAACCTGACAGCTTATAATTTTATATTGGGGGGAAGAAGTATCTTTCAAGTATCAAGGCAAAAGATATTTTTCAAAAAAGAAAACTTGAGAAAATTTTTTGGGGGGAGCAGATTTGCTTCAATAAATAAGATTGCTCACATCTGACTGTAAAGCCCATCCCCCTACCTATTTTAGTGAATAATGTTTGTTTGGATATAGCCATACCTAGTCACTTATTAATTATCTGTGGCTGTGTTCACCCACAACGTAAGAGTTGAGTAGTGACAGAGACAGTATGGCTCAAAAAGTCAAAAATATTTTTCTGTTTGGCCTTTTACAGAAAATAAGCAAGTGGACTCTTGACTTGAAGCGCAATAGTAACAACTTACAATAGCACTAAATATTTATCAAAGTAAAACGTGTAAAAATCGTAGTACAAAGAATGGAAAGGCTGAATTGGGAGGATCTTGTTGGAGGGTTCTAATATGAGACATTAAGTGGTGTAACTATTAATAAGTAGACTGTGACAAAGACATATCATAAATGCTAAATAAATTACTAAAATGATTATGGTTATAGTCATAACTAATTAAGTCAATAATAAAGATGAATTAAAATACTAAAAAAATAGGTAATTATTGTAAAAATAGGCAGAGAAAAAAAGAACAAAGACAGATGGAATAAATAGAAAGCAGCAAGATGGTAGATTTAGATCCAATTATATTGCTAATTATATTAACTACAAAAAATTGAAACAGCCCCATTAAAAGACATACTGGATTTGGGACAGAAATAGAAGACCAAACTCTATGCGGTCTTTAAGAAACCTACATTCAATATAAGATATAGATAACACAAAAAAACAAAATATTTAAAATGATATATGATGCAATTATGTAAAATACCTGGAGTGGCTAAATTATTATCAGACAAAATACCCTAAAACAAAGGATATTAATGGGGTTAAAGAGGGACATCACTTGATAAGTAAAGCATCAATTCCCCTAGAAGACATAATCCTAAATGTGTGTTCACCAAACTACAAACTTTTAAAATACCTAAATTAAAAACTGATAAAACTGAAAAGAAAAATAGAGAAATTAATTATTGTAGTTGGGGATCTCAA
The DNA here is from genome assembly GCF_000951045.1 of Mandrillus leucophaeus. Lineage (NCBI taxonomy): Eukaryota > Metazoa > Chordata > Mammalia > Primates > Cercopithecidae > Mandrillus > Mandrillus leucophaeus. The sequence continues at coordinate 6,039,943 of NW_012101476.1, forward strand.
TACTTTTCTTCTTATAATCATTTAAAAAGTAGACAAAAGATCAAAAAGGATACAGAATACCAGAAAATCACTAGTAATTATCTTTACTTAATTGAAATTTCAGGTACAGTCCCTGTAACAGCAGCACAATATGTATTTTTTTAAGTATACATAGAACACTTGCCAAGCTAGACCCTATTCTCATAATAAATAATCCTCATGCTAATTTAAAAGAAATAAAGTTATACAGTATATTCTCTGATCACAATGGACTTAAACTAGAAATTAGTTATTGAAGGACCTTGAAAAAATTTTTGAATATTTAGAAATCAAGACGCTTCTAAATAACAAATGTGTCAAAGAAGCAATCACAAAAACATTAGGAAACACTTTTTTTTAGAAATGGAATCTCAGCTTATCAAAATCTGTGGTACAAAAACAAAGGTGTTCCTAAAGTGCAGTTTATTGGATTAAAGGATTACATTTTAAATAAAAAAGTTTTCAAATCAGTTATCTAATTTTATCCATAAAGATAAGAGAGAAAGAAGAATAAATTAAGTCCAAAGTGAGCAGAAGGAAGAAAATAAAGATAAATGAGAATCAATGACTCTGTAAACAGAAAAACAATAATTAATCATACCAAAATCTCATTTTAAAAAACCAATGAAATCGATAAGCTTGTAGCCAGACTGATCACTAGAGAAGATAGAAGACAAAAATAACCAATATCAGAAATTAAAGAAGGGACTTCACTCAGATCCTACAGACATTAAAAAGATAATAAGAAAATATTATGAACAACTTGATGGATGAATGTAGAAGCCATCCATACCCCAACAAAACTGGTCCATGTTCTCCTTCTATTTTCCCACAGGACCTGTACTTAGACCTGATCCTTTAGATCCTCTTGAATTCCTTGTATATTGTTTTGTCATTTCCTAAGACATGTGATTGATGTTATAGTCAAAGCTGGTTCACAATCACATGCACATTTCATCTGTTTGAGGAAGTGGCATAGATGGTGAATACATCATTTCTATTCATATTGCGTTAATGAGAATGTAACCTTGTAACCAGCCTCTAGCTGGGAATCATAGTCTTTATCTGGGTGGCCATGTGCCCTGCTAAAGTTGACGCAATGCCAAGGAGTTTTTTACTAAATGTGAAAGAGGCACTACAGATTGAATGCAATTGACAATCTCTGTCATAGCCCTTCGTGAATATTCCTCTGGTTAACACATTTCAAGGCATCATGCCCTTGAGAAAGTCTTCTTTAACCCAATAGGCTTGAGTTATGTGACTCTTCTCTATATTCCCATAGCATCCTATACTTATAAATGTTGCTAACACCTGCTATAGTATTTATGCATCGGTATGTTCCTGTACACTCTAGCATCTGGTAGGTTTACAAACATTTACAGTTGAATATATGTATGACTTGATAAATAATTGATGAGCCTCCTTTCATTTCAGCTGAAGTTGAATAGGTGTTTACTCATTCTCACTCTATTTTTTTGCTTTTACTTTTTTTTCACTTTCCCTCCCTCCTTTCTGTATTAACCCTCCATGCAGTTACATACATTAGAACTCAAATGAATGTTAAGACATATAGGTAAATATTTGTTAATATTAATCATAGTCAAGTGTTAAATAGTACAATATTGGAGAAAATAAGGTAGAAACAAAGTGAGCTTGAAGTATAAAAAAAAATCCCCAGATAATGCATTTAGAATTATTGGAACGAAATCAGAGAGCAATTTAGGCAAACGGAATTCTCAAAATATTAATATGTTAATTAAGCAATTGCTACATTTATTCCATTTCTAACTGAGCATTTGTGGAATGACTATCACATGCAAAATGTAGGCTATATAATATATTCAGAGACCCTATTTCATTTTTCTATATATGAAGAATCTACCTCTAAGATTTTATTAGAAGTTTTGAGAAATTAATATAAAATAAACAGAAAAACACTCAAAAGTTGAAATGATTAATCTTCAACTGGAAATGTATGAATCTCACGTGATTTCTTATTCAAAAAATCTCTCTCTTTTGGCATCAACAATAAATCAGCATTTTCAAATTGTACCAATTGTTTTACGGCTCTTGAAGAGACTGCAAAGGACACCAATGACAGGCTTTCAAATATATCCCAGACCAAAACAATAAAAATAAATAGAAGAAAACAATATAATCTTTCTGACATTTCCATGAAAATTGAATGCTCTTCTTCTACAAACACAGAAGAGCAGTTTCATTATTGAATGCCAAGGATCACGTATCCATAAAATACCAAGAGATTTTGCATGTCACTCAATCACACAGCTGACAGCCTTCAAGGAGAACAGATTCTGAGTGAGATGGAATGCTTTAATGAGCTAATTAGTTAGCTCATGAAGGTGATTCTGTGACATTACTTATAGAATGACTCCAAAATGTACTTATTCTTGCTGGTATTTTACAATAAATCATCTTACCTTATGACTCTAATATTTACTTTAGAAATGGAAATACTGTTAAATAGCAGTATTTTTTCCTTGTATGACAGGCTATTGATTTTTATGTTGCAGTGATTTTAATTATTTCACTCTAAATTATTTCCTTCTGTTTAGTGGAATATAATTAGCTTTACCATTAGTGCAAAAAGTTCTAGTCTATGGATCATCTCTGATAATAGATCAAAGTAGAAATAAACCGAGTCCTGATCATCATGACTGTAAGCTTCCTCATCTCTTTTTTAGGCTTTCACATTCAGTATACTCTTAAGGACATGGAGGATGGGAACTGTTGCTTTGTTTATTCTGCAGCTTCTTAATTGTATCTCAAAAGACTCAGCACATAAGCAGTATTCAGAAAAGCAAGTCGACTAAATGAAATGCTAATAATGAAAATAAAAATCAATGCATGATTGCCTATAGCCTTTGACATACTAGGACCAGTCAAGATACGTGTAGAGGGTAATGAAGAATGGGCAAATACCAGAGAAAAGAGCTGAGCATTCACAACATAAGAAGCTGGAGGCAGGGGCCTAGTTTTATTTTATTCTATTTTATTTTATTTCATTTCATTTCATTTCATTTCATTTCATTTCATTTCATTTATTATTGAGATGGAGTCTTGCTCTTTCACTCAGGCTGGAGTGCAGTGGCACAATCTTGGCTCACTGCAACCTCTGCCTCCTGAGTTTAAGAGATTCTCCTGCCTCAATCTCCCATGTAGCTGGGATTACAGGCATGCACCACCATGCCCAGCTAATTTTTAGTGGAGATGGGGTTTCTCCATCTTGGCCAGGCTGGTCTGGAACCACTGATCTCAAGTGATACAAATAGAATTGAGTAAGAAGGGAATATTGCATACTAGGGCAATTGCTTTAAATGGAGTTATTCAGTCTGGCACATTGTATAGTTGAGAGAGTGTGTGCTGTTTAGCTAGACTACTGACTTGATGGGCCATTACCTTTAACTCATGACTTGCTTCTCATCCACCTTGAATTTTCTAGCAGAACAATCATTAATTGGTCTTCAAGCCTATGTTGTCAATCCTGTTTTCCCTGGTTCAGGATGCTAGCTTTTCTTACAAGGACTAAGTGCTTCTCCACGGACTTAAAGTCTTAGTTGGTTTTAAGACAAAACTTTAGCAACTTCTCTTCAGCAACATCACTTGCAATCTCCGTAGATTTCTACACCTTCATCATTCTCTCCACATATATATCCATTATTATACTTTTCCACTCTACGTTACATTTATTCATCAATGTGTTTGTCACTACTGGTGAATAGTAAGCTCCTTAACGTCTGGGAACACATTTCAAGGCATCGTGCCCTTGAGGAAGTCTTCTCCAACCCAATAAGATTTGGGTTATGTGACCACGTTCTGGTTCCTGTAGTAGTCAGGGTTCTCTGGAGACACAGAACCAATTTGTGTGTGTGTGTGTGTGTGTATGTGTGTGTGTGTGTGCCTATAGATATAAATGAAGAGATTTATTTGATGGGATTGGCTTACACACTTGTGCAAGCTTACCAGATGAATATCTGATGAGGTTAGGCCATCAGGCTGAAGACATAAGAAAGAAAGAATTGCAGTTTAAGTCCAAAGGCCATCTGCTATAGAAACAGGAAGAGCCAATGTGGCAAATGAAGTCTGATGGCCATCTGTAGGAAGGTTCCTTCTTGCTTGGGGAGGCCAACCTTTTGTTCTAGTCAGGCCTTCAACTGATTAGAAAAAGCCCATCCATATTATGGAGGACAATGCGCTTTACTCCAAGTCTACTGATTTAAATGCATATCTTCTCCAACAACACCATGACAGAAACACCCAGAACAATGATATGTAATAATGATACTGAACCAAACCTGGGCCCTACAGCCCTGTCAGGCTGACACATAAAATTAGCCACTGCTGTGATCACAGTCTCTTCAGTTTCTAATAAAGTGCTTGGCTTTGTTAGAAAATGTAGACACTCGATACATGTTGAATGGAGAAACAAATTGAAGCTATTGAGCTCTACCAAAGGAAGAAATTACCTTTCACTATCTAGAAAACAGTGAGGCTGCAGCTTAGGTAGAATAGGGTTGATGACATAGGTTAAGATGTAAATCTTATTAGCAACAAAGATTGATTAATAATAGCCAGATTGTTATTTTGCAGACAAGATTCAGAGAAGAATAGACGCGTTTTAGCCCATGTACTAGGGCTGTGCTTTCAATAGATGCGTGCATGCTGTATACAGAGACATAATGATTGTTCTCTAGACTCTGTCACGGGGAAGCCTTCTATTCATGTTTATTCTAAAGTCATCACAGTTAAATATTTAAAATGTGCCCATACCAAAAAAATTATAATGTTATGTGAACTCAATACTAATGTTAAAAGCAGAATGAATCTGACACATAGAATATATCCTGGCATCAATTGTTGTTTTATACTTCTGAAAGAGCAAGTGAACATTCACACACTTTAGCCAAAAGTTTTTTTGTTGTTTGTTTTTGGTTTTGTTTTTGTTTTGTGATGGAGACTCACTCTGTTGCCAGGCTGGAGTGCAATGGCACGATCTCGGCTCACTGCAACCTCCGCCTCCCAGGTTCAAGTGATTCTCCTGCCTCAGCCTCCTGAGTCACTGGGACTACAGGCCCCGCCACCACGCCCAGCTAATTTTTGTATTTTTAGTAGAGACGGGGTTTCACCGTGTTGGCCAGGATGGTCTTGATTTCTCGACCTTGTGATCTGCCCGCCTCGGCCTCCCAAAGTGCTGGGATTACAGGTGTGAGCCACCGCGCCCAGCCAAAAGGTTTTTGTTTTGTTTTGTTTTTTATAATTCAATAACTATTACATTATAAAATGAAAACATGTTCAATTCATTTCTAAATTTAGTGTTCAAAAAATAAACCTTTCCAGGTGGTATGAAAGATGCTTCAAGAAACCCACTCCTAGTGCTTTTGTATTTTGTAGTTTTGTATAATTCATGTTTTAATCATATATGGCATTAAATATTTTTACTTAATTTTAGTCTTAATATTGTTTAATATATTAGTTTGGTTAGAGACTTCTTAAGTTGATAAGAAAGAAAAAAATAAATTTCATTTTATGATCATGATATATAAAATAAATATTTGTATGACATTATATTTATATATTAATAGATTAACTTCTCTTTGATACTTTAAATTTATGTATTGTCTTATTAAAAGCAATTTCATTACTTTTAACAACCTGCTTCTGGAAGACTATGTTATCAATTTATACCTAACAAAATGAATAAATATAAAATATTCCGAGTTAAAGTTATGTTTTGACACAGAGAAATGAGTGGAAAACGAATCATTTATCTAGATCATTCCTATAAAGAATGCAGTCTGTTTTAGTTACCTGGGTAAATCTCAGTCTCTTCCTTGAATTGTTAAGATAATTTTCCATACTTTACTTAACTAACCAAAATATAGCTCATGTTCATCTCATATTATGTGTAAACCTTCGGCTCTATTTTCTGATCCTCACAATTATAACCAGCGTGGTCTGTTGCATATAATTCTTTCTAAAAATTCCCATAAAATCACACATTCGCAAGTTTTGAAAATAGCTCGGAAAAAAGACTGTATAATTTACTCTATAATTTTTAAATTGTTGCTTCAAGAACTCCACAAGTGAAAGAACAAACTTCTGAAATATCTGTAGAAATGGGAAAGTCAGTTGTTCCGACAAGGTTCACTCTAATCTCAGGTGTTTTCAGCTCTTAGGAAGTTGTTCTTAATCAAAACTCTTCCTTCTCCGTTAATCTTCTACCTTTAGTTCTAGATTTGCTTTGAGGGGTTACCACTATTATCTTATCCAAATTTATACCTTGGGGAAAATGAAGTCACTTTAGTCCCCTAGGAATGAAATTCCACTTCTCCTGGTTGAAAGGAGGAGCTCCAGAGGACACATCCTGTTAAAGTCTCAAAATGATTAGAACCCAGAAACTAAATGCTGTAAACACAAAATAATTCAGAAAAAGGTGGGACTTAGGAATGCCTTTGATTAAGCCAATAGAATTGGGAAGAGGTCAGGAAGAAGCCGGGGATATCTGGGGTTATGGCTTCCAACCCAATTGAGTATTGCAGCTGAGTGCTCTGCTGAGTGTGAGAGCATGTAGATGTGTTGAGATAACTGAATGGTAGGCAGTTCAGATAAATTACTATTTCTATTACTCCTCAGTTCCTAATGGAAGAGTTTCAAATCAACTCGTTCTCATAGTTGTTTTGCTGAACTCTGCCCTACTTGTACAATGGTCTCCTGAAATTAGCACAGGGATTGACTGACCACTGTAAAGTTGTACTATTATTTTAATTGATCAAGACACTACATTCCTATAAGTTTTTTTTTTTTTTTTTTGGTAACTTGTTAATTGTCATATACAGAGCCTATGATCACTTACATTCTGAATTATATATTGCTTCTTTTAGGATTCCAAGTTTAAGACTTACATTTTTTCTGTGTTACATTTAATCCTGCCAGATTTGACCCAATATGCAAAACTACAGAGACTGTTTTAGATTCTGTTACCCAACTTGCTATCTCTCCTAGCTTTATGTCATCTAAAATTTTGATGAGTACCTGTAATAACTGGCAGAAAGCTCATAGTATAATTGCAGTAGTTTCTTTCAGCACAGGACTTTCTATCAACATTATTTCCCCTATATTACCTAGACTTTTTTCAGTAGCTTAATGGCTTCTCATATCCTTTTAATACAGCCCTTTTAAGAAATAATAATTTCTCAGGTATCTAACTACATAATAAATATTTATATGCTTCTAACCATTTACTTTCTATAAATTAGTAGAGCATACACTTATGGAATGTCTAGAAATAATAATTCATATAATCCTTAAAACAACCCTTTGTGGTAGGTGTGTACGATTCTTAACCCCATATTACAAATGAGGAAATTGAGGTACAGAGAAGGAATGTGACTTGCCCAAGGTCATAAGCCGCATAGTTTAATTTCACCCGTGATACCTTTCTTCAGAGGCCAGGCTCATTAATCACTGCTCTTTGCTGACTTGTACATGATCATAATTGTTAAATAAGATGAGTTTAGGAAAGAGCCTCAAGATCGCCTTCTGAAATATCTTCATGCTGGGTGAAGCAGATGTACTTCTCATCAATTTCTAGCTTTCTTCATTTGACCAATTACAAAGCCATTGGACCAAATTCTCTCTCTGTTTTTCACAACTTGTCCACTTGTCACATGCTTTCTTAAGATATGCAGAAGATACTTACTGAGAAGATGCCTCAGAAGATACTTCTGAAGATACTTTCTTAAGTATCTTCAGGTCCATAATCCTTTTAAAATGAAAACAAGGCCAAATTGCTGCTACATTATGTTTCATTAATGCCAGAATTTATATCTCTTTTCTTTAAGTGGTCAGATACCTGGAATGTCAACTAGCACATTGTAAGCACTGAATTAATATTTGATGAATGGATGAATTTGATATAATTTTAATTCAATACACATTTTCTACTTACATGCCTGATACAATGACAATACAAACACGCACACACACACACCTGTGATAGGCACTATGTGTGATACTAAGATGTAAGAGACACAAACTCTGTAGTTGATGAGCACACACGTAAAATTTTAAAATGTCAAATGGACAAATATATAAATGACTCATTTAAAGCAACAACGTGGGACACAGCGGTTCCCATATTTTGTTGAAAGGCCTCTTATGCTGTTTAAAAATATTGAGATACCCAAAGAGCTTTTGTTTATGTAAGTTTTGTCTATCAATATTTATTCCATTATAAATTAAAATTGAAAAAAAATAGCTTTATCTTTGTACAATAATAATATATCCATTGTAAATTGTCATAATTGGTTTTATAAAAATGTAAGTATTTTTTCAAGCAGAAAACATTAACGAATACTCTGATCATTTCAGTTTTTTCAAATATCTTTCATGTATATCATAATAGAGGATAATCTATTCCTGTATCTAATCTGTTGCAATATATTGTTTGAGTTAAAATATAAAATAACACAACAAAACGAAACAAAAACTAAAAAACTCAGCCTTACACAGACATGTTTTTTGGAAAAAAAGAGAAGTATTTTAACAGTCTTTTTAGATAATGGTGGATATTATTCTTTAATACTACATTAAAACTTCAACAGCAATGTCTTAAATGTTATTTGCAACGTTATGTGGAATATGAAGCAGTATCGACAACAAACTGTTCAAATTCAGTTTTATTCCAATCCATGGGTGTACTTTCTGCTTTTACATATGCACGCTTGTGCAACATGATTTGAAAAGTATTGGTTCACTGAGTTATGCAGATTTTCTAAATGTTAACATGTTTCATATAATAACAAAAATATCACATTTGTAAACATTACTGTCACCACAATAGTCTCTACACATTAGGAAGCTGCCAAGCTCACAGAGGCAAATGCAAGTTTTCCAAAATTCAAAGTTTTGCTTACAATCTCTAATTTTATTTTTGGCAACAAATACTATCAGTTGCTTTCCTTGAAGTGACCAACTTCCTTCGTTCACTTTTGACAATACATTTCATAACTAACTAATTCTACATAGCTATTGTTTGTCTGAGAGTATTTATTTGGCATTAAATTTGTGTTCCAGTAAACACACAGCTAGTTCAGCTCACGACGCAAATAATTGCACACATGTCCTCCTCACAGCAACCATCAAACTTTGATGTGAAACAGACTTGTTTTAAGTGGACTTCCCATCTGTCCCAGTAAATTTTAGAAAGATGTGTGTTCAAGGCTAATATGTAATAAAATAACTTTAAGAGCATTCTCTTTTGTACTGTTCGAGTGTGTAGCAGAGAAGTATGCAGTGACTACTTGCATAGCTTAAAGCTGCTACCTTAATAGGTACTGATATAGTTTGGATATTTGTCTCCTCCAAATCTCATGCTAAAATGTGATCCCTGAGTTTGAAGTTGGGGCCCAGTGGGAAGTGTTTGGGTCATAGAGGCAGATTCCTTTTAAATGTCTTTGTGCCTTCCTGGTGGTAATGAGAGAGTTCTCACTGTATTAGTTGATGTGAGAACTGATGGTTTAAAAGAGCCTGGCCTACTTCTCTTCTCTTTTGCTCCCTCTCTTACCATGTGACATGCTTGCTCCCCTTTCACCTTCTGCCATGAATAAAAGCTTCCTGAGGACTCACCAAAAGCCAAGCAGGTACTGGTGCCATGCTTGTATAGCTGACAGAAGCATAAACCAAATAAACCTCTTTTCTTTATGAATGACTCAGTCTCAGGTATTCCTTTATAGCAATAGAAAATGGACTAACACATGTGCTAAACCATCAGCTGTTTAACTCATTACTGCTTTTACAACATTGGTGCAAATGTCTACACAGTTGTTACTGGATATGTCATGAGATTCAATAAAGTTATACAAAGCTCAGTATTGCAGCACCACTTTTGTTTATTGCCAAGCATTAACACAAAATAAATCTTCTTCAATGATAGTTGGTGCTGATTCTCTGGTTTTAGGCCTAAAATTAAGACCCAGTATAATGTGTGCCTTCATGTATAGTAGACCTCAGGAAGGCCCCCTATGACTTCACTGCAAATTTCTCTCCCCACTCTGCTCCCATGGATAAAGCCCCTCAGCCAAACAGCTTTCTTTATCTAGGAGGTCAGGTGCAGTTCCTGCTTATCCCTGGGTAACGAGTTTAGTTCCCTGTTAGCATGTGAAATTATTCAAACAAGACAACTGCATCCCCACTGTGGGAACCAGAGGTTACCCAAACCCTCGACACTACAAACCTGCCTCCCACAGCCCCTGACTGTTCATTGTTCATTCTGTTCCTGAGTGTAACTCTAGTGGCCCTGAATGGTGTGCAGTGTCCTTTCACCCTGTGTCGTGTACCTATGTGACTAGTAAACTGCTGTTGATCTTGTCTGTGCAGTATCAGATGTTGATCCCCTCTATTCAGTAGCAGGTGTCATGAGTGTGGCTGTATTAGTCCATTTTCATGCTGCCAATAAAGGCATACCCAAGACTGGGTAATTTATAAAGGAAAGAGATGTAATGGACTCACAGTTCCACCTGGCTGAGGAGGCCTCACAATCATGGCAGAACATGAAGGAGCAAAGGGACATCTTACATGGAGGCAGCCAAGACAGCATATGCAGGGGAACTCCCATTTATAAAACCATCAGATCTCATGAGACTTATTCACTATCATGAGAACAGTATGGGGGAACCGCCCCCATGATTCAGTTATCTCCACTTGACACATGTGATATTGCATTGCTACTTGATATAATGCATATTCATTTATACTTATCCACATTGTTTCCTATCCAGTGTTCCATATTCTTCATATATTTTGTATTCCAGTCTGGAATCTCTCTCCATCTTTAGAATTTCTTTTGTAGAGTAGTACTGCCAAAAAGTTAATTACCTCTGTTCTTGTTTGACATTTATCTGAAAAAATGTTATTTATTTACCATTCTGGAAGTATAGTATTGCTGGATAAATAATTTCAGGTTGTCCTTTATTTTCCTTGAGCTGTTTAAAGATATTCTTCCATTTTTTCTATTTTCCATCTTATCTGTTAAGAAATTAGTCCCCGGTCTTGTGATTTTTGAAGGTGATTTGTCTTTTTTTCTCTAGTGCCTTTGAAGATTTGCCTCTATTGTCTGAACATATGAAATATTATTATTTTAATATCTTTTGCCTGGAAAACTGTCAATAATTTTACTCATTTTAGAAAAATTTGGTTCCTAATCCACAGCACAGACCAAAAATTGTACAGAACATTACCCATTCAAGATTCCAATGGGTCTACAGTTTCCTCCATGACAGCAATATATATATATACACACATATATACATGTGTATATGTATATATTTTACATTTTTTAATTTTTGCTGATTTCTCTTTCCTCTATCAGTGACTCTCTTTTCAACTACACACGGATAAACCTTGAAGACATTATGTTAAGTGAAAGAAGTTAGTCACAAAATAAGTACAGTATGATTCTACTTATATGGGGTGCTTAAAGTGATCAAATTTATAGAGAGGTTGTTAGAGGCTGGGGGAAGAACGTATGGGGCGGTGTTAGTGTTTCGTGAGTAAGAGCTTTAGCTCTGCAAGATGAAGGGAGCACTGGAGGTGAATGGTGGTGATGGCCACACAGCAATATGATGTGTTAGGCTTTGCCATTACTTCCAATGGCAAGAACTGCAATTATTTTTGCACCAACTAAATACTTAATTCCACTGAACTGCACGCTTAAAATGTTTAAGATGGTAAACTATATGTTGCATGTATTTACCACAAATTAAAAATTTGGAAAAAAATATGTATGAAACATTTCAAGTATAAAAGACATTCAAAATTTATTTTTTAAAAGTGATGTACTATAAGCTATTTAGAAAAGGCAAACAATAATGTACGAGTTCATAATAATTAAAAGCAAAAGATAGGAAAAATACACTGCAAAAAGAAAGCTTATATGGACACTCCACAAACATGCAGGGCTCAATTCAATGGAAGATGTCAAGTTCTAACTTTGTATGCATAACATAATGTAACTAAAATACACATAAAGCATCAATTACCAAAACTAAGAGGAGAAATAAACAATTCACCAATGCAGTACGAAATTTTAAAATAATCCTTTCAATAGCTTATATAAATAATTGACAAACATGATAATAATATTAGACCACGCAAAATAATTGATCTCATTGGCAAATACAGAACAATACACATAAAAATGGTGGTGGGTAAAACATTTTAAGAAATTTAAGCAAAAACTGTAAGAAAATTAAAAACCAAAATGATAAACATCACACAGCACCAATTGTGGAAATTCGAAATAAATAAAGCCACAAAAAGCAACATATTTTCAAATAAAAATGTATTTTAAAAACACTAAAATAGGGGCTAATGAGAGAAAGGAAGGGAAGTATGGATTAAATATAAAGATAGACAAAAATAAATGCAATAAAGCACAATATTTAATATTGAAATCTACTGGGTAGCTGTCATCTATCAGGTTGGTAGCGTTGGTAACGAACATGGAATCGGAATTGTCTCTTGCTGGTCTGCCCTGTGATTACAGAACGGACAGCTAAATCAAAATCAAAGAAAGGTCAACAAAAAGTATTCAAGATCTAATGGAGGATGATTGTAACATCTACATTTTTAATTGAAATTACATGAAAGCATCTATGGGAAATATATATTTTTTTCTCTTTGAGATGGCGTTTCACTTTTGTCCCCCAGGCTGGAGTGCAATGGTGCAATCTCAGTGCACTGCAACCTCCACCTCCCAGGTTCAAGCAATTCTCCTCCCTCAGCCTCCTGAGTAGCTGGGATTACAGGCACGCATGACCATGCTCGGCTAATTTTTGTGTTTTCAGTAGCAACAGGGTTTCACCATGTTGGCCAGGCTGGTCTCGAACTCCTGACCTCAGGTGATCCACCCACCTTGGCCTCCCAAAGAGCTGGGATTACAGGCATGAGCCACTGCACCTGGCCCTATGGGAAATTTTTATATGGTCAATGCAGTGGTCTTAGTTTGATTATCTCTTTTTGAGAATTACAAATAAAAACGTAATAAGATTGCACATTATTTTGTTACTGTGAATTGAGTTTCTCTCCTGAAAGACTCACAGGGGTGTGTGTGATGTGTGTGTGTGTGTGTTAGTGCACTTGTCTCAAGCATGATGGTGGAATGATTGATGAAAAGACGCCAAAAGACATAGGAAATAAATAGAGATTCCCTTAATATAAGTGTAGAATACTAGAATATAACTGCATTAAAAAGGGATCATCGTGACTCTCAAAGCCAGGGAGACAAAATTTCATGAACCTTCAAATTCCCCAAGAAAATCTAAAGGCCCAGCTACTCAGTTGCCAATGCTGTCATACCACATGACCTAGAGAAAGATCCCTTTGAGTCATTAAGAAATTATACATTTCTATGCACATTCCTCTTTCAATCTCTCTCTCTTTCTCTCTTTCCCACCCCAAACCCCCATCCAAATTTCCTGAGTTTGAATATTGGCTCACATTACTTGTTAGCTATATGTTCTGGAAAAAGTAACTTAAACTCATATTCATCATCATTAAAGTAAAAATAATAGAATGTACTTTATATGTCATTATAAGGATTAAGTGAATTAATATCTACCATACTTCGAAAAATTTGCCTGACTCATAGTAAGGGCTATATAATTGAATGTTGGATATATGTATAAAATACATCAAGTATATATGATATGGATAAATTGTAAAAATTTTCTAAGTATCAATTGTGATGATGTACATGGCAGAACTTTAAATATTTTAAATAACTACAGAAATATACATAATATGGTTAAACACTAAAATAACACTGTCAGTTAATACAGAATTCTTTCCTCATATAGGCCTCTTAAAATTACATTAATTGTACTTAGAAAAACATGGAAAGTTATATGATAATATTGTCCTTGATATTTCATTTTTTCTTTATGATTCTCCTTGCTCATTTTAATGTGTCTTCAAATTTGTTCATGTCACCTTGGTAAGTTTGTTAATAATTTTGAAATGCAGTGCCATTTCTCGTAAGACTTGAATTATTCCTGGGAACAACTCTCCCTGCTTGTTGGATCTCTTTCCTAACTATTCATATTGTTATAATCAGATATGATTCTCGTTGTTAAATATGTTTAGTGAACTACACATAAATGAGAGAGATGTGCTTTCGGCTCTCTGAGACTATCTGGTCATCACTCCGCTCATTTTATATGTAGCTGCTAAGTATTAGGGAAAATTAATACAGACAACATAAAATAATTACTATTTTTTCCCAACAACTTTCTCCGTATGGTGTTAATATTGATGTAAACACACTATAATTTTTCTAGAACTTTTCTGTGTGTGTGTATTTTAATTTTCCTAGGGAGGTAAACATAAGAAAGAAAAGTGTCTGATTTGTTGTATGCTAGTAGTTCTATATGCCAATTTCTTCATTTATAAGTTACGCCTTCTGAAAAAGGCTTATTTTTATTTTTACTGTTAAGATGTTCCATATAAATGCACATTGACTATACTACCCGAGTAAATCACAAGTGTTTGCAAAGATGAAATTTAAAGTAGGCCACATCATTACTAAAATTTGATGGATATGGGAAGTTTTTGCTTGAAACTCTGTGAAAGATACTAAGGATATATCAACAAATTTTAAAGCTTTATGCTGTCAGGCTTATTTTTATCTTTTAATTACTGAGAAAAAAGTTTTTGTAATGTGAGGTTCAGAGGCCACATACCTCTCTCTGCAAAGGAGAATGATTCATTAAAAATATTCTGTTCTGACATGCAGTACAGTAAATTAGACACCATTCTCTGCTTGGAGGAAGGTTTAACTCAAATTATTATAGGATTTCTATAAAGGAAGTAAAAAGAAAGCTGTTATAAATATACATCGAGAAGAATATCATGCTTTTGTATACATATATATATAAAACTAATATCAAATTAGTTAATACCAAATTAATAAATACCAAATTAATATGCTTTTAATTTGCTATTTATTAATTTGGTATATCTATTATATACATAATTATATATAAATACATATAAATATTTTTTGTATATATATAAAATATATATAAAGTTTGGTACTCCATAAGAGAGCATTTCACTCTGACAGATGAAAAGTGTACTCTTAAAACATGACTACTTTCCTTGGCTCACCATCAAGACAAGCTTTGAATTCACAGATACTCAAAGCTAAATTTATTTATTTTAAAAAATATCTTATTATTAAAACTCACGTTTGACTTTAAAAATGAAGTCACTGGCAATAAATGATGTGGTCATTTTAATAGTTTCCCCTGTGTATGTCATCGAGATCAAATTATCATTTTTATGTAGAAATATTCTATGTTTTGAAAATTATTATTGTTTTATAGTTCCTTATTCTTTTCTAAATAAAGCTAATTTTGAAAGTAATTTGCTTTTAAACTCTTAGAGCCACACATTATATTCTGAATATTCTTCTCTACAGCTATAATATCAGCATTTCCTATTGGAGAACAAATTTGAACTCAAATTTTATAATGATCTATGACTGCCTAGTGGATTTCTTGATAATATATCCAAATCACCTCCCAGCCCATTTACATTATTTATGTGGAAGGAGTGAGTGAACAAGACAAAAACAAACTCTTTCATGTGACTGAAGAACAGAGCTATAAGAGTTTGGACTGCAGTCTTCCAAGAGTAGAAAGAATGTCACAGAGGAGACCCCCCTTTCTTTCAAAGATATGCTAGGATATATTAGTCTAGAGTGAGGAACAAAAGTTACTGAGAGGATTGGGAGCTTAAGGGAACTAAGTAGATACACATTGGTACAAATGCTTCTATGAAAGTCATCTGTTAGTCTTTAAGGTTGCTGTAAAGAGGATATCTGGAGCAAAAAAAAAAAAGAAGCTACATGATTGCCTTAGTCCATTTAGGTGGCTAAAGAAAAATATCATGAACTGGGTGGCTTACAGACAGCAGAAATTTGTTTATCACAGTTCTGGAGGCTTCGGTCTTCTGGCTGTGTCCTCACATGTGTATGGTGGATGAGGCAAGAGAGTTCTCTAAAGTCCCTTTAGTAGGGGCACTAACCTCATTCATAAGGTCACCACTTTCTGGACCTAATCACTCCCCAGAGACCACATCTTCTAATACCCTCACATTTGACATTAGGTTTCAACATATAAATCTGGAGGGAGACAAAAGCATTGAGTTCATAGTAAGAGAGAACACAGTAAGAAGCCAGTCTCAGGGAAGCAGTTGGGATGGATTATTGGTAAAACTCCTTCAAACGAAGGACAGCCTGAAAATCAAACTACAGGTCTCAGATAAGAAAGAGCCCATGTCCTTGAATGGAAATGCTTAGTCTGTGAACCCCGGTCAACAAATTCCACTCTTTTTTGGACACATTTATCTCTCCTTGGCATGCCTTAGTCCCTTATTTTTCAGCTATTGGTCTCTTACTTTTCATCTATTTTACATATACCTACCTCTTTGTAATTGGCTGCAGGCTAAGTCTTCATTTATATGAGGTGAATCATCACTTCAGCCCTTGATTCGTCCCTATGAGGTCCCAGCCAAGCTTTTACTTCAGCCCTTGATTGATCCCAGGCCAAGCCTTCACTTCTGCCTCCAATTGGTTCTTTACACTATCATACCTCTTTCTCAGTGGTGCTTTCTCCAAAACAGCCTGCAGACCAGTCAGCATATTCTTCCCCTTCCAGTCCATAAAAACTCTAGACTCAGCCTCACGGCTGGCAACCCTCTTTCAGGTTTCCCTCTCCACTGCGGACAGCTTTCCTCTTTCTCTTATTAAACTTTCATGCCAACCTCACCCTTAGTGTCCACACTCCTTATTTTTGTTGGTCATGAGACAAAGAGCTCCGGGTAATATCTCAGACAATGAGACTGCTTCAATAGCGATGGTTAATCTCTTTTATGTCTACAACAAAACGTTAACAAACACATATGAAAATAAAATATATTTTAACTCTTCCGCATAACATTTTATTTCTGGACACACATTCCAGATACAAAATTATTGTCTTCTGCTATGATTCCTAGGTCTTTAGCAGGAATCTGAGGTCACCGCACTATCCACTTCCTATGAAATTGCAGGGATTGGCCAGCCTAGTCCCCTTTACATTAAAACATTATGTAATTTTGTATATTCAATTAAATGTATTCCTACCCCACTACTTTCCAAAATGATCTTAGATGGTTTATAAAAATATATGCAACACATTCAATTGGAATGGATAGAAAGAGAAAAGAAGACAGAGTAAAGATGTGGAACATAGGCATAGATAATAACATAAGACAATAGAATTTAGTTTGTTAGTTTAGGGAAAGCATGCAAAATGATTTTACATATTAACTAAAGGTCAGCCAGAAGTGCCATATCAACTTTCCTAGCAAAGATAGGAAGATGATCAATTATTAGGCAAACAACACAATTACTTTTGCACCAATCTAATACAAAGGTCATTTGTTCCAACAAATGTTACAGAATTGAATTTTCTTAGAAGTAAAGTTTTGTTTATCTGTTTGTGTTGATTCGGATGCATGAGAGAAAGAAATGGCCCTCCCCACATGACCAGGTTTTATTAAAGAGGGCAAATAATAAGTGAGATGACAGACAAAAACTCAGTCACAACTTTAAAAGAGGCACAGTAGCAAATTCTGCATTTGTGACTTTGAGGTTCCATTTTTCGGTAAGGACACACGAGGTGGGTGGATGCATGAGGAAGAGCTGATGGTTGAGAAACATTCATTTTCTAAGGTCAAATAAGTAAATTCTCTAGGGGTCTCACTTGACCAAGGAATAAAATCAAGCATAGTTTAGGACATAGCTTGAACCTAAACTATGTTCACGAGTGAGTGTCAAACAAATCTGACAATGTGACGGGAGCAGGGTCACTGGAATCTTATTTGCATGAAAAAACAGAGTTTTAAAAATATACCTTCTTATAATGGAAAATCATAAAAAACAAAATTTTGGTCTGTTAACAAAAGTTTAGTTTTTTATGGGGAGATGGAATTCTGAATAGAACATGTTTCCATTGTGCACTCCAGTCACCACTATACTCATTTTTGAGGTGTGGAAATAATCGTCTTCTCTTAACTTGTATGTCTTGGTAGCAAACAGAATTGAAAAGAGGATTGGAAAGGTAATAAGGAATAATTCTGTAATGGGTTGGAGCAGAGTACCGTTTTGGAACCTCTGTAGCAAAGTGTAACATAAAGAAGAAAAATAATTTTCATTACTTGCAGAAATCATGGCACAATGTTAGCACCTAGGAAGTCCCATGACTTTAGCTCAGAGAAGAGATGAAAGAACTGGGAAGGACATAGCAGTGCTGCACTACAGGGGGCAGTAATAGTGACTGGGAAGCCCTGGTGTCTGTAGAGAGAGAGAGGTGCTTTGTGGACACAAATGTGTCCAAAGAATTTGCCCAGGTGACCAGGAGGAGAACTATCTACTGAATACCGACTACTTGAGTCTTTCTTCTGCTAGGCGCCTTTTAGGATGACCATGTGTGTCAGTTGTTACGTGGATGTTTATCAGATAGTTGACTATGCTTGTTTTCTTATTTCTGATCCAACCTTTCCCCCAATCACATGAAGAAGCTTTCACAAGGGATTCAGGTCTTGCAATTGTGGTGTAGAAAAGAGTCAATGCAACATAGATTACACTAGAGTATATAGAAAAAATGGATGGCTGGTTTGCTTTTCAGGGAATAATATTAATTTTTTTCACATAAAACAAACATTTAGAGAGATCTGAGTAGGAATATAAATAGTAGTTATATTGCCTGTATGTATATCAATTGCAGGCCCTCCATGTGCCCCTTAATGGCAAAACTAAAAACTTTAAAAATCAACCAAATTGAAAGAAGGATTGACATACTCATTAAAAATAAAGCACTTAACCCACACTCTCATATACATGGAAGGACAACTTTCGCTAATGATGACTACAGGAATAGTCAGTATTTTAACCCTTTTGGGTCTTTCCTATATACACACACAGAAACTACTGAAGGTTCAAAATGATTATAGCCATGGTGTTTTTGGCCTTAAAAGTATTTGTTCCCTGGGATAAAGTCTGTAAAGAAAAAATAATCCCACTAATGCAGTGGTTAAGCATCTAATTGAACAGGCAATGTGGTACAATGAAAAGTCCCCCAAAATCAGTTGGAAGTAACAGACAGGGTCGGCTTTAGAGAATTAGGACTATATGTCACTTATTTTAAAATATGTCTAATAAATATGTGATTTGGGATTTTATCATAGTTTACTTCCCCCCTCCCCAAGAAGAATTCTGCATCAAGACCAATTATCTCCAATCTTATTTCAAATTTATTACAATAACAGCATATCATCATCTTCACAGAGGCTATTTATCTAGAATGCAGGTGGTGGGGAATGGATGTACTCAGGGAATTCAAAATTATTTCAAATTATAAAGTCACTAATTGAGAAGAGTGTGGAACTGGGGAAGAGGGAAATCTCCCATCCTAAATTACATTATTCAAAACAGTCAGATCCACCATGAGACCTTTCCCCCATCTCTAACTCTCACACTCTGACTTCAGGGATCACGTTGTCTTTAAACATCCAAAGATGCCTGATGAGGGCACAAAACTTAGACCATGATAGGTCCCTTTCTTCCTAATCGAAGATGCAAACTATAAATAGCGATTTCTCATTTATATGGAAAATAAATGTATCTGATGCCACATCAAATATGAGTTTTCATAAATGCATCAGATTTATACACCAAATTTCTCCCATCTGTCAATTAAAAAGCATTCAGGTATTACTTGAGAAATTGAATTCTTATCGTTGGCATGGAAAGGAAAATTTCCTGCAATTTCATATGCTTATTAACAACCTCTGTTAATAGTTAATAATATTCAATTTTGAAATAATTGTGCTTAGAGCCTTCTTACTCTCCATGCAGAATAGCAGCTGGATAATTGCTCACTTTCAATATGTTAATGAGGATCTTGAAGCACTGTTTAAACGAAAGGTGAATGAAGGCTTCCCCTGCACTGTCTGTCCCACTGACCCATAGAATTTTAGAATCAATCGTTCCTGAAGGGAGGTCAGTTTGAGCCAGAAAGGAAGAATCATATTTGTAAGTTAATTGTGGGTTCAAAAGAAAAGGAGTCATGGCACGGTGTGTCAAATTGGCTGGGCCACAATCCCAGTTACACAATCAAACCAACTTTAGGTGCTGAAATAAAAGGAAATTTGCAAATGTAATTAAGGTTTCTAATTAGTTGGTTTTGTGTAAAGAAAAATATGCTGACAAGGCAAACCGGGCCTGAATTAATCAGTTGGAAGGCCTTGAAAGCAAGGCTGGGAATACCCAAGAGAAAGAAAAAATTTTGTCTAGGAACAACAGCTTTCTTTGACTCATGTCCCTGGAGTTACCTGCTGCTAGTGATCATTCCTTCCTGACTGTTTCTGTGGAGTTGGTCGTGCTTATCCAGCTCCTAATAGCTGTTTAAGACAGTTTCTTGTAATAAATCTCTTAATATATGCATGTATACAAACACATATGTATGTGCATGAGCGTGTGTGTATATTGATCAGGATATGTATATATCCTACCAATTCGACTTCCAATTTTCTCTGAACAGCTACTCTAAGGCCAGTTGAAGCACTCTGATATACAGATCTCAGATTTATGGTTTGCCTTTTTGATGGTGGAAATGAATGAGTTAGTTTGTTAGTTTATTTTAAACTCTGGCCTTTGATAAATTTCTGCAGAAATTCTAAAATATTAAAGAGCTTTGAGGCATCCTGAAACAATTTCCTAACCCAGAAGTCGATGTCAGATGTCTAATTTTGCTCAATCAGGATGTATTTAAAGACCACTGTAGATAGTCAAGAATCTGATTTCATGAGACAAAAGACTAAACTGTTAAGTTATTTAAAATAGTAAACTGTTATTAGAATTAAAAAAATAAAATTTGCCTAATTTGTCACAGTCAATGGCAGTTATTTAATTATTATAATTTTTGATGATTCCAAAATTATACATACTCATCATTTTAAAAGTAGATCATAATTATGAATTATCAAAAGAGAAAAGCAAAATCATGTACCATTTTTTTCACATATCAGATTAGCAAAAATTTAAAGCTTAGTAATAATAGTTCGTATTGGTAAGGATAGTAGGGACATGAAAATTTTCATAGACAGCCTGTAAAAAGAAATTATTGTGGTTATTTTGATTGACAATTTGACAGAATAATGTAAAATTTCAAATACATATATATCTGACCTAAAGATTGAATTTAGGATATATATTCTAGAAAAACACTCATACATGTATGCAAGGAGGTACAAAGAAAGATATTTCTTGTAGCATTATATGTAATAGTAGATAAAATGAAAACAACATAAACGTCTGCTTATATGGATGGCTTGGTAGTTTCATCTACAGATTTTACAGAGGTTATAACCCAAAAAATATTACTTGTTTAATGAAATTCTTAATATTTTCAAAAACTTGAAAGTTCCCTCAGGAAATTCCATGCCCCATGGACAAATAATTAAACAATTTGACCCTTATTTGATTTTTCTAATTTTCATTTTTATGTTTGCACTACTATTTAGAAGGGATAGTGTCAGTAGCTGCAGAAGTAACAAGTTTGTTGTAAAATTGGAGTGGATTTATTCTACACTGTTTTGTAGAACATCCTTCCACCTACTATATCTTACATATTGTCTCATGCAAAGACACGCACTAAAAACGCAGTGTCTTCATGTCAATCAGTGCTTCTTTGGTGAGAATTTAGCATGTTCCTGAATTCTTAACAAAGCAAACACGTGTCCTTTTCTGTAGATGTATCTTTACATTTTTGCCTTTGTTATGTCATTGTTATTGCTTTGACCTATTGCAGAGAAAAATGTAACCTCACAGATACTCTTATCCGATCAGAAGAACAAGCACATGTACATCTTGAGGCCTTATAACAAGTTTTAATTGTTCTGTCAATTGTCTAGAGATAAGTGGGAGATTTTAAAAATAAAGTATAAGACTGACACTATTTGCTGCTTGTCTATGTATTTCCAATATGTTCTTGACACTTTCTGCTTAGTAACAGTCCAACAAGTTTAATGGTTGAGTGAGTTATTTATGTAAAATTAAGTAAGAGGTGCATAGAAGATTGTTTGTTTTTAAATAAAATTCATAGTCCATTGTCTCTTATTCCTATGACTAAAGGATAAGTGGTACTAATTTTCAGAGACAATTTTGTCAGAGGGATGGTGAGCTTCATTGCTTTTTCATAAGCAAAAAATGGGCAATTCTTTGTAATTGTGGCCATGTAAAGAGAAAGAGAGATTGATTCTCTGTTTAAATAACCAAGCACTGTACTTTTCAGTATGTCTTATTCTTCTTCACCACAATTCCAGGGATATAGATTCCAATAAGGATTATATAAAATAAATAAGTTAATATTGCATATACACTGAAAAAAATCTATACCCATGTTTCTAGCATATCTAAATAGGCTTACTGTAAGTCACATTAATTTGAATAAATTTACTGTTCTATTTTGTGGAGATTAGTAAGTACGTAAGAATTAAATTCCTATAATTAACACAAATTTGAAATAAATTATTGGATAGTGCTAAAATGCATTGTTCACAAACAAAATGAACTTGAACAAAAGATGAATAACAAACATCTAGTTATAAGGACATTAGAGCAATGTAATAATTGTGCTGCGAGTTATCAGTACATCAAGACAAAGAGTTATTTCTGTTTCAGTACTAAAGGCTTTTAAGGCATGTATGTTTATGCAAATTTCATTTATTCTGCTGAAGGCTTTAATTGTACTCATTTAAAAAGCTAGACTAGAGAATTTAACATTTTTTATAAGGAGAATAAATATAAACATTTTTGTGGGAAGGTAAACTTGAAGTAATTTTGAATTAAACACTGAAAATGTTATTTAAAATTAAACAAAAATTGGTTTTGGCATATTAAAGAATTCACAATTAATATTAGATTATTTGCTTTTTGAATGTCAGCTAGCTTAATTTATTATAAATGTACTGTTGAGAGAGAATGCATGAGTAAGACTTATTACATCAATATTGCTTTTCTATATCAATTTAACAACACATTAACAATAAATGTGTAACTACTATTAGTAGTTACCTCCTTTGAAAAACATTACCATGGAAAGATTATTGAAGCATTTAATCCAATGCTAACAAGGTAGCCTTGGCTGTGAATGAAACTGTAATCCATTTGCTTAAAAACACCTTCATTAAATAAGTCTTTACTAACCTTATTTTCTATAGATAATATATAACAAAAATCATATTCACTGGAGAAATAAAGGCTGACTTTTGGCCTTAAGGACTTTCTTTAGAAGAAAAGTAATTATCCATTGATAACACACATAAAGAAGTGACTAACCTTTGAACCATCTTTAACTTAAAAATCCAGAGCCCTCATTACCAAAGCAGTTATACCAATCATGTAAATTAGTTGGACCTTAAATCTCAGGGCTTAATAGAAACCAAAATTTTAAATCAAAACCAAAATTTCAGTTTTGGACAGTGTATCCTTTACTCACTTTATTTTAATGACCTTAATGTCACTGAAAGAAATTACATTGATGGTTTATTTTTAAATATTAAAAAATTGTTTTTCTTATTATAAAGATAAAAATGCTTAATGTAGAAAAGCTAAAAGATACAGAAAATGTACAAATAAAGTAAAAATAACCCTTCATCCTACTATCCCAAAAGAAAATCAATTAAAATTATATTTATACACTTTCAGATACACACACACACACACACACACACACACACACACACAGAAATAGTTTTCTACCCAGTTCTCTCAGTGAGTGTAAAAGGTTGGTACTCCTGACATATAATTAACACTTTATAAATGTGAATTAAATTGATGATGGCTACTTGATTTAAGACATGGACCTTCTAGGCTCTTACATCTTGGCTCCTGTATCTTCCATTGTGCAAAATGTGTTTGGAAACAGAGAAAATGTTTACAAGGAGCCTCAGAGATCATATCCTATCATGCCATAATGTAATAGTCTCAGACATCACGCGCGAATGTTGCTAGACCATGCAGTTAATTCAGGGTAGAGCTGTGTCCCCACTCAAATCTCACCTTGAATTGTAATAATCGCCATGTGTCAAGTGTGCGGCCAGGTGGAGATAATTGAATCAAGGGGTTGGTTTCCCCCATACTATTCTCGTGATAGTGAATAAATCACACAAGATCTGATGGTTTTATAAAGGGCAATTCCCCTGCACAGGCTCTAATGCCTGCCACCATATAAGACATGACTTTTGTCCTCCTTCGCCCTCCGCCATGATTGTGAGGCCTCCTCAGCCACATGGAACTGTGAGTCCATTAAACCTCTTTCCTTTATAAATTACTCAGCCTTGGGTATGGCTTTATTAGCAGCATGAGAATAGACTCATACACCAAAATACACTGCAGATCTATCCTGAGTCCAATATGTGCGTATTTTCTTAAAACATACATTTTCAGTATAGGTATATGCTGTCATTATTTCCACAAAGACTTTGTGACTATTTACATTCTTTCTAACAATCTGACTGGAAAATTAAGTTTTATTTCTTTTTATTTTTTATTATTATTATGGATACATAATAGTTATGCATATTTATAGGGCATATGTGATATTTTGATACAAGCATACCATGTACAGCAATCAAATCAGGGTAGCTGAGATATTCATCACCTCAAGCACTTACCGTTTCTGTGTGTTTTGAACATTCAAATTTCACTCTTTTAGTTATTTGAAATCTTCAGCAAATTATTGTTAACTATAGTCACCCTATTGTGCTACCAAATATGAGATCATTAAAATTGAGCTGATGGAGACAGACAGTAGGATGATGGTTGCCGGAGGCTGGGAAGGGTGATGGTAAGTGGGGGGAATAGACAGGGAATTGCTAATGGGTACAAAAATACAGTTAGAAGGAAAATCAATTTTTCTGAACATAAGAAAAAAAGAACCTTCCATCATGATCTCTCCCATAGTTTCCCCACTTAATTTTGGAATAGCAGCATGACCCATTGAGGAGGCATAATCAAACAATCCCACGAAAGTGCCTATGGAGCAGTAGTTGCATCCAGTATGTGTAATGGAAGATTCCTATAATTCACATAATTTATTAAGCTGCAAAAATGAAATCTATGCTATTGCCATAGATAAAATTAAACTAATTATGTTCAACAGATTCTCTTCACTAGGCACCAGCAAAAGTTTAATAATTTACCTAACCAACCAAACGAAAGAATAAGGAGTAGAAAGCTAACACTTCTGAAAACAGAAAACTCCAAAGGGTGGTGGGCAGGGGAAGCAAAACAAAACCTCAATCCATGGAAAGTGCACATCAGAATGCATATGCATGTAAAATACTTGGATATTGAGAATTATGCCCATTCCTGCGCAAGAAATATAGATAGATTAGGAAGTGAAATACTTGTCCATAAGTTATTTTTTAAGGTGTGTCATGTACAGAATGTCTCTGTGACAGAAATACTGAAATATTCACATTTTTGCTTTTTCTAAAAATGTACTTAATGATCTCCATTGTTTTATAGAGTTTTTTTCAATATGCCTGTGAATGATTATAGTTACGTGATTTTAGTATGAAGAGATAAAGTAGTGATTTGTCTAAATACCTGCAGGAGCTTTCTAGTTTCTAGTTCTCCTTAACAATACCACCTTATAGAGTTTTAAAGATTATACTCTTTATCAAAGTATTTAGTCACTAGAGAAAATTATAATGGCTATCATAATACTTTTGTATAGTTGTTTTAGTTAATACTCTTAAGCAAGCAAACAAACAAAAAGGCTCTAAATGTCTCAAAGACTGGAACCAAAGCTCTTTAATTTACAATTTCTCAGTACCCAGCATAGTTCTAATTAAATACATAAATGCTGCCTGACTGAATAAGTAAATCCATACTTTGTAAAGAATATTATGGCGTTTTCTTTACAAGGCTGTGCTGCATCGGGGCATTCACATCACATTTGATGATGATGTTTCAAGGTTTAAACATTCCGATTCTAACCTAAACAATACTGATAATCTAAAATTAAAGATAAAGTGCCTTTGGCTTTTTCTTCTTCTAGCTTTAGTTTAGTTCCTGCAGCATTTCCATAATCCTAAATTTTATGCTTTCAAATTAAGGCCTCTATTTTTCCCTTTCCTGCTTCTCAACTTTAAAGTTAATGTTATTCATCCCATACACTTTCCTCCTTCCCTCCTTCCCTCTCTTCCTTCTTTCCTTCCTTTTCTGGTTTGATGACAAAACTTTATAATTTCTAAATCTATTTATATTATGTCATAAAGAATAGCTAAAGATACAGTTTTATGCCATAAAATTTCTGAACTTGGCTGTACGTTCAAGTTTGCAATTCCTACAAGGCATTCAATAGTGCCCTCTAATGATGCCATTTTTAAAAACAACTGCACTACGTTTCTGTTTTCTTTCAGGATACTAATTTCTGTCCACGTAGAAACTATGTCAAACATTAAAATGTTATAAAAACATTTTAACTTTTAAACATTTTATTGGGTAAAATCTATGATGTGTTCCCGATTATATTGTTGGGTTTTTGTAATTTTTGTTATTTGAAATTCAACAATGTGTAGCACACTCTGTGAAGACATTTAGTGATAAAATTATGAATTGGAATTAGTCTCTCATAATTGTGGAAAATATTTATTTAGGTATTTAAATATTTTACAGTTTTATTGAGATAATTAGGTGGACTTTCCGAGTTTTCTATATTCCAGATATCATAAACATAGTTTTACTAAGTATATCTTAGAAATATACCTATTCGCCTCTTTGTTGCATGTAAGGTTTTCTTGCTCACAAAAATGTATAATTTATCTTAATTCTGTCTTATTTTTACAAAGAAAATAATATATTACAATTTTTAAATTATCATTTTTCAAATTTTGAGAACACTACAAAATTATCTAATACAGTCACAGAGAAAACACAGTCCTTTTGTCTAAATATGAAATAATGCATTAAAATTGATGCATCTCTGATGTCTCAATAATTAGGAATTTCTCTCTTTTCTTACCAAATTCCCTAAGACATTCTGAAAATGAAATACTAATGAAAATTGAATATTATATTTGCACTGGGCCAAAGCATAAGGAAGTATACAGTAAAAATGAAATAGAATTATGAATATATTAGAGATTTGAGTCTATTAAATATATCTATCAAGGATTTAGAACAAAAGAAAGACATGTTGAAGGTGACATCAAAATGTCTTTAATTTGGTTATTGTAGGGATAAATAGTGAGAACTACAAAACATACTTGCAAGAAAGATAAAAATTTAAGAAAAGAGAACTCACCCTGAATGTGTATGAGCTATAATACATCTTAAAAAGAAAAATTTCAACTCTCTGCTCTTAAACCGACATATTCTGAATTAGTTGTAAACTTTGTGGGAAAAGCTCCTGCTGTCATCCCACAGAGATCAATGAAAACATTTCCTCCATATCTTTCACATTTCAGATCTCATCACAAGCCCAAGATGTTTTTCTATGCTGTATTAACCATGTTTCTAGCTCCCTGAAACTTGATGCTTCAACACGTGCCCAACATGTGCTGGACATGTTTTGCTCCAGACAGTGCCAAAATATACCTGTGTCACTTTGTGTATTAGTCTGTCCTTATGCTGCTAATAAAGACATACCCAAGACTGGGTAATTTATAAAGGAAAGAAGTTTAGTGGACTCACAGTTCCACGTGGCTGGGGAGGCTTCACAATCATGGCAGAAAGCAAATGAGGAGCAAAGCCATGTTTTACATGGTGGCAGGCAAGAGAATGCTTGTGCAGAGCAACTCTTACTTGTAAAACCATCAGATCTCATGAGACTTATTCATTACCATAAGAACAGTATGGGGGAAACCACCCCCATGATTCAATTATGTCCACCTGGCCCTGCCTTTGACACATGGGGATTATTACAATTCAAGGTGAGATTTAGGTGGTAACACAGAGCCAAACCATATCACTTTGCCTCGTCCTACTGCTCCCCTGTCACTCCCCTTGCAACCCCCTCCCTGGACAAGCAGCCTCCTTCTCCTAGGTATGCTTTACAAATCAATCAACCAGAGCCCATACCCCAGTCACTGCCTTTATTAGACTCTTGCACTCTAGACCAACATCCCTTGCTCTATTCACTCCAGGTCAGATACTAGACAACCAGGGACTGCCCCTATACCCTGGGGGAACAAACCAGCCAATCTGAACCTGCTCACCTTGCCTCACCTGATTCTTCCCACTGAAAACACAATAAAGGTTCTTGTCTGCAGCATCCCTGCTCCCTCTGCCTCCTGATCCACCCTGGTGCTCCCCCATGTGGCCCCCCATGGTGTGGCACGTTCTCTCCTCTTAGGAACTGTGAGTAATAAACCTTCTGATCTGTTGGCCTTACCATGCCTCAATGTTTCCATGAACGCACTACGTTCTGAAACACACACCTCTGAATTATTCTTAGTTTTTTGTGTTTTTGTTTTTACTTTGGATTTGGTTTTGATTTAAAATATTAGATGCTCTTGGGTGAGAATACAGAGTACTTAGATCCATTTGCCACCTGAAATTAATGTCACTGTTAGATGCCAAAATCCTATTCAACCAGGGTTTAGTTTTCTACCAACCCTATCTGTGGTGAGAGCCTGAATCCTGACAGGAAACAAACACACCCTGTAGGTATTCACAAGCACTGCTAGTTCCCAGATGCCTTTTAAAAAGCTGGGGAGATTAGACTAAGTTTCCTCCAGTGTCTCCTCTCTGTTTTAATCATTGAAGAATTATTATTGGCCTTCCTCAGTCACAGAAAATTAGAAGCAGCATCCAAGAAAAGACATTATTTATGTCAGCAAAATAAATTATGGAGAAATCAAAAACTGCTCAAATTCCCCAAATACAATTCAGAAGGAATGAAGACTGTTCCTAAAGAGGAATCTGTTTCTGAAGAAAAGGTTACAATATATGTGTACAGTGTTAGTCCATATTTAAGAAGGCAGTAGAAGCTAATTCCCTAGAATTTAAGTTAAATTTCCATGTAAAATACTTTTAATATTTCACTACTTAAAGATAAAATATTCAGTAATATATTTTTTAAAAAATAACTAAAAGGGAATCCTGATAAACTGGCTAAATGACCTCAATTTCAGAAAGGACTGAACATCTTACATACAGCCTGTATTATAATATGCACTGTAATTGAATTCCACAACCCACATGTTATCATTCTCATTAGGTTGCAAACTCTTCCAGGGAGACAGTCTTATAGTTATATTATTTATTAGTTGTTTCATTTATTCAGCAAATATTTAACATTAATAGTGCAGTAAACACCAAGCTAAATATTACTGATTAACTGAATGTGACACTTTCTCCATCAGGCCTACCCCTAGCATTTGAAGCATCCAAAACAAGCATACAAATGGAGGCCCACAAACTGTATGTGTAAGTATTTAAAGTCATATATCAAACTAATGTAAATAAGGATTATCCTCTTATCTTGAAAAATATTCCTTCCAAAGAATTCAGAAAGCCAGGATTCCACATAATACCCAGACTTCCTTATCAGAATTTAATGGCCAATGCAGACCACCTGAATCCTAGACCCCATTCCATCCTGCAACTCATGGAATTGTTTCCACATTCCTACAAAGACCTTTAAATATCTCTTGGTCCTCGGAGTGTGTACACTGGGGTATTCTGACCCCAAGCAGACAAACCTAGGGAAGAGATCTGTTCAGGTTCTGGAAACAGGTTCAGTGCAGTTCTGACGGGGAATACCGGGTTCTAGGCAACTGGAAGGCAGAAAGAGGGTGTCTTCTCCATCATCATAGTCCTGCAGATCCCTGAACTTTTGAAGAGGCACAGACAGAAGAAGACAGTGAAGGAGGTGGATAAACGGTGGGGCACAGAATTTACAGTCTTTGGAGGGAAATCGAGGTGAAGTCAGCAACTGCAGGTAATTGTAGTGATGCCTTTACTATAAAGGAAATTAAGGAAACTAGGCACAAGAATTTAAATCACAATATAAAGAATCAAAGATGGAATCCCAGAAGAGGTGAGATATTTGTATGTATTGTTTGACTTCAATCTTGTCTTAGTACTTGCCAGTAGGGATTAAGTATATTTCTAATGCTATGGGACAATTGTTTACTAAACAGCTGCAGAAAAAAACTGATTCATATCTATATCTATCTATCTATCAATAGATAGATTATCAATATCTATTAGATAATATTTTATTTCTAAAGAGTGGTAGCAGATCTATGAAGCCTATCATATTAATGTGTATGGTACATTTTTGTCTTTCATTTTTGAAAGATACTCTTACTAAAGACAATCTAGAGTGGCAATTTTTCATAACTCAAGGAGCCATGTCATGATATCCTATCTTGAATAACTTTTCACATGAAATCTGCTGTCATTCTTAGTTTTGTTCCTCTCAATATGTGTATTTTTTTTGGCTGCTTTTAAGATTTTTTTCTTTATCATTGGTATTTTCATATTTGATTACAACATGTCATGATTTAGGGGAGTTTCTTATGCTCAAGATTTATTGATCCTGGTAAGTCTGTAGGTTGATCATTTTCATTATATTTGAAAAACGTTTAGCTCTTATTTCCTCAGGTATTTATCTGTCCTCTCAACCTTCTTCTGGTAGCACCAAAAAGTAATAAATGTGTACATTTATTTACACACATTTATTATACATATTATATGTATACATATATATTATACATAATATTACACATATTATACACATTTATTTACCATAAATTATATTTATTTTACACATTTTATGTACTATAAAATGTAAAACGTATTTTTCTTATTTTTTGAAACTTTAATAAATAATTAAATCTTTAAGGCAAAATTAATAAAGTTGTGTGGGGCTTTAGGAGATAGAAATCATATGCATGAACAAGGAGTATTATGATGAATACAATGGAACATTTAGACAAATTGATCAATTTATCAAAAGACAGAACATTCCTAATTATTTATTAAACTAATAAGAGAGCTTCAAAATAAATGAAGCAAAAACTCACACCAGAAAGGAGAAATAAACAGATACACAATTGTAGTTGCAGAATTAAACACTCTTCCATAGTAATTTATAGAACAAGGAGATAGAAAGATTGCAGCTGTATAAATTGTAACATATTCAATCGACTTGACCTAATTGATGTTTATAAAGCAGTCTACCTAAGACAGCAGAGTATACATCTTTACCACTACACATGAAATGTGCATTAATCTAAACCATATTCTAGACCATCAAGCAAGTCTTAGTAAATTAAAAGGGGTTTAAGTCAAAGTATATCTTTTGACCACAAGGAAATAAGAGTAGATATTAGTAATTGAAAAACAGATATAAAATCTCCTAACATTTGGAAATTAAATAACCCCTGGGTCGAAGATGATGTCATAAAGGAAATTAGAAAATATTGTTAATGGAATGAAAGTACAATGTATTAAAAATTGTGTGAAGCTGTCATGAAGTACACTAATTTTTCTCCTGCATTGTTTAATGTGTTGTTAATCTCATTCATTGCCTTTCCATTTTGAATAGTGTATCTTTTATCTCTATGAGTTCTGTTGGTTTTGCAATAGGCCGTTTTTCTTCTCATTATAGTCATGTTTTCGCCTACCTTCTTGAGCACACAAAACGTATTCATAATAGCTGTTTTAACATATTTCTCTTTGAGTTCCGTAATCTTCCTTGGTGAATGTGTTTGTATTAATAATTTTTCTTTTGGTTGTGGGTCAAGTTTTCCTACTTCTTTTTAGCCTTGGTACTTTTTAAGTAAGTCCGGAATACTGTGAGCTTTATGTTCTGGATTGCACTGCAGTTCTTTATCTCGTGTTTAACTTTTGTGCTGGCTTGCAGTTTACTCAGAATCGGGGGGCGGGGGGGTCCCTTCTAGCTCGCTTTCAGGCTTTCTTAGAGTGAAGCCTGGGTATGCTTTAGTCCAGGGCTAAGTGAGCCTCAGTACGAGGGTGAGAATTCTAACTGATGCTCCAGGTGTCACGAACTTTCCAATGAGGTTGATCAGAACACAAACTAAACCTATTTCTTTATGGGTTCTGGGAATTTTTCTGTGTTAAAGACTGGTATTAGGAAATATGAAAATTCTATTACATCAGTGTTCTAAATTTAAAATGAGAAAAGTTAAGTTTAAGCATGTTAAATCTAAAATAAATTACAGAAAGGTAATAATAAAGATCAAGAAAGAAGTGAATAAAATAAAAACAACAACAATAAATTGATAGCTGGTTTTAAATATATATCAATAAATCAATAAATAGCTAAGCAGACTGCAAGAGCAAAAAGAAAAAAAAGTAGAAATTGCCAATATTGGAAACAAAAGTTGAGACATCACTGCAGATAGTGCAGATATTAAAAAATAACGATAAGCGGGAAATCATGACCAATTCTAAAGCAACAAAACTATAGCAATAAAGATAGATCAATATTGATAAGAAGTGATATAAGAACTGATAAATGTTTAAAGAACAGAATATAGAAAACAGAAAGAGACCCATACATATATGATAAGTTTAACAAAGGAACAAGATGATTTGTGGAAAAAAGAATGAGCTGTTCAGCAAATGATGCTGGCATAATTAGATAACTATATGCTAAAAATTCATATTTATCTCACTGTATACCCTAAAATATGCTTGAATTGGATCAGACCTAAAACTGTAAAACTATTAGAAGAAAACAGGAGAAATGGTCATAGTTTTGTGCAGCCCAAAGATTTCTTAAGTTAAAAACAAGGCCTGTCACAGTGGCTCGTGACTGTAAATCCCAGCACTTTAGGAGGCCGAGGCAGGCGGATCACCTGAAGTCAGGAGTTTGAGACCAGCCTGGCCAACATGGCAAAACCCTGTCTCTACCAAAAATGCAAAAATTAGCCGAGTGTAGTGGCGCATACCTGTCATCCCAGTTACCCTGGAGGCTGAGGCAGGAGAATCCTTGAACCCAGGAGGTGGAGGTTGCAGTGAGCCGAAATCACACCACTGCACTCCAGCCTGGGTTACAGAGTGAAACTCTATCCCAAATAACAATAACAAAGACAACAACAACAACAACAAAAGACAAAAATGTAAAAATGTGTTAAACTTATTCCAAATTAAACATGTATCGTCCTCACAATTTACTGCTAAGAAAATGAAAAGACAAAGCATGCCCTGGGAGAAAATATTTTCAAACTGAAATAATTCATTGGCAGCAGACTTTGGCTTCAGGAGATGTTAAAGGAAAATTCTTCAGGCAGATATCAGATGGAAAAGATCTACACAAAGGAATATCTACTTTTGGTGATGCCTGCCCAGCCTCATGTAATTTCTCCTTATACATATGCAAATTAGTATGCAGCCCAATATTCTTAAGGGAACCCCTCTGCAGATTTCTGGATCTCTCTCTCTCTCACTCTCTCTCTCTCCCTCTCAGCTCCCTCCTGTTTGTTTCTCTGTCCTGAATTCCAGCCACCTTCTCTTCCTCATATGCTGGTCTCTGCCTCCTCAATTCGGTGAGATCTCTGGGCTCTCTTTACATTTTTCTTTCCTGTACTGAAACTTGTAAGCACCTGCTAACTATAATCTCCTACAGTGGTTGGACTCATTTTGTTTCCCTTCTCTCAGAGATCATAATACTTCATTGCCTGTTTTCCAGTGTTTGAAAATTTATATGTCAGATATTTTATATAGTCCCTGTTACTTCAGTTGATCAGAAGGAGAAGATGGATTCACTGGATTTTATGAGCAGATTGAGACGTCAAATTTCTCAAACGTCAAAACATATTTTTATCTCTGGCCTTCCAACTAGATAATTATTTTCAAAAATAAATTTGATTTCAGGATTAAAACATGTTTTAAAATTATATGTAATTGTGCATTTTTCAAATTATCCATCATTCATGTTCTCTCCAATTCTAAATATAAACATAACTTTGACCAAATATGCAATAAATTCAAACATTAAAACTACTCTTCACATCTTTTAAATACTTCATACATTAAAACATTTTCAATGAGTTCCATAAATGAATCCCTGGCATACCAATTATGTACAAAATCCAGAACGTGCTTACACTCTACATGCAGCATATAAACATCTATCTCTAACATGCTTAATGTGCTAACTATAGAATATGTAAAATTAAAACTATTTTGGTTTTGACCTTACTACATAGAAGGACGTTGGAGAGCAGAGTTTGAAAGCTTCTTAGAAAACTCATCTTGTGCCAATTGAACTGATTCTTTTTCTCCTCTGAGAGTATTTCTCTATAAAAGCAAAGACCTTCATAATTATTTTACTGATTTACAATTGCTTTAATGCAGTATTAAATGTTCAATTTATTTTTTCATAAATATGGATGAATACAATAGTATTTCCTCCCACTGAAAGTGAATATTTAAAAATAAAAGCAAAGTACCTCATCTGCTCTTCACCTTATCCTCTCTCCTAAGTTCACCCAACACTTAGCTTACTATAAATTCAATAAAGAATACTTGAAAAATAATAATTGCCAGCTTTTAAAAGACTTCAAAGTTAATTTCTCAAGTTATAATGAAACCATTAGAAAATTAATTGGAAAAAATAATAATTACCATTTGTAGAGAAGGTAATTTGTGTAAGACCCTGTGATGTAGTGTGCTATAAACATTTTCCCATTTAATCTTCTCTTTCATATCTCTGAGTAGGTATCCTCAAATTTCAAAATGAAACTAAAATTCAAAGAAAAGTTAACATAAGTCACATTGGTCACATAGCTACTAAGTGTTCAAGATGGAAAAGCTTTTGCTTCCATTATAACAATATAACAACACAATTCTATTAAATTGCTGTAATTTAATCGACTTTTATAATTTTGGTACTCCCTTCAGTAGCCACAAATTAAGTCAATTTTCTATATAATTAAACAAATATTCTTATGTAATATTCAAAATAACACTGAAATATTACGTACACCTGATGTATGTGTTACACATTTATATTCCCTGCAAATACGTATGAACATTTTGTAAGACACCATAAAGAAAAGTTAAGTCACAGAAATTATCTCGGTTTCATAGGAGTTAATATTGCAAAATAACTGGCACTTTATGCAGTATAAATGTAGTCTGCAAATAATATAACTGCTTTTAGTGGGCATGTTTGCATGGTTCTTTATATGTGCTAATGATAAGTGCATACATATGTGGATGTCTAAGAGGATTTTTGCATGTAATTAAGACACCATGCCTTTAGGGAAGATTCTGCATCACCAGATATGAGGGCATGAAATAAATTCCTTTTCTTTCTTAGCTATTCAAAAGTCGCTTCTAGGCCGGGCGCGGTGGCTCACGCCTGTAATCCCAGTACTTTGGGAGGCCGAGGCGGGCGGATCATGGGGTCAGGAGATCGAGACCATCCTGGCGAACACAGTGAAACCCCGTCTCTACTAAAAATACAAAAAAATTAGCCGGGCGTGGTGGCGGTCGCCTATAGTCCCAGCTTCTAGGGAGGCTGAGGCAGGAGAATGACATGAACCCGGGAGGCGGAGCTTGCAGTGAGCCAAGATTGCGCCACTGCACTCCAGCCTGGGCGACAGAGCAAGACTCCGTCTAAAAAAAAAAAAAAAAAAAAAAAAATCGCTTCTATGCTCATAGCACTCATCACATATATTTACCTTTAACTTAGTCTTTAAAATGAAATTGTCCTGTTCCTCCACTTGAAAGACGACAGTACTCAACCAGGACCTCAAATCTAGGTGTGTTTGTTTGCTTTGAACATCCAATATTATATTGCTTACAGTTACTCATGAAAAAGGTTTGATAATTACTTGCTTCAAAATAGATGACTGCACAATATAGATAATTCCTGGAACTTTGTGCCTCTCTCTGCATATTAATTGATTCTCTCATATACATATTTGCAGGAACATACAAGCATGAATTCATGCATGGAACCAATTCCAAGTCAAAATAACTAAAAATATTTATACCATATTAAAAATGCTCATTATTTGTTAGCAAATTTTAAAACTTTCATGCCACCCTTGTAGTTTGTTATTTCAGCTTTAATTGTGTTAACCAATCTGCCCATAAGATACAAAATACAGTGATTATTTGGTATAAAAATATGTTGATGAATGTAAAACCTCTTAACCATTTATTTCCCAGCTTGGGAGAAAGTTGAAAATTTATATTTGCTGCCTGGGTGTGGTGGCTCACGCCTGTAATCCCAGCACTTTGGGAGGCAGAGGTGGGCAGATCACGAGGTCAGGAGATTGAGACCATCCTGGCTAACACAGCAAAACCCCGTCTCTACTAAAAATACAAAAAATTAGCCGGGCATGGTGGCAGGCGCCTGTAGTCCCAGCTACTTCGGAGGCTGAGGCAGGAGAATGGCGTGAACCCAGGAGGCAGAGTTTGCAGTGGGCAGAGATCTCGCCACTGCACTTCAGCCTGAATGACAGAGCAAGACTCTATCTCAGACAACAACAACAAAAAAATTATGTTTGCTAAGATTAGTGCTAGAATCATTTATGGGGTAGACAATTTTTCTACAATTATCTTTGGTCATATTCAAAATTTCTCAAAATTTTCAGCTTTACAGATTTACTTGATACTATCAGTAAATGCAAAACTCGTCTCACAGATTTCATGTGTAACTTTCTATTCAGCAAGTTTAATCATCCATATTGCATTAATAGTGACCAAACACAGACACAGGACACAACAGAACTTGAGGCACATGTTCATTTAAAATACAGATCGTTAATCTGGTCTATGAGTTCTAGTCAACACACTCAACAAATAGGCCAGCCCTTTATTTATTTCCAGCACAAAATAATCTGCAACTAATATATAAGCCCTGTGCCAATTCTTTAATATTTTTACTATTATAATTGGGCTGCAATATAGTCCACCTTGAAAGCAGCAAAGGTCAACAACTATTTTTGTAACTATTTTCAAACATTATTTCAAGGCAATGCTCCTATTTGTATAGCACATTTGTGGGTAATATGGCAGGAGAGAGTTGAGTTGTTACTTCTCTCCTTCTATTAAGTAGCTACTAACGTCTTTTAAAGATTGAAACTTCTATATACCGTGAGGTCTCTATCATACAGTCAAGAGATCAGATTTAAGAGACCTTTATCCCACAGTTTGATTTTTATTCATTTCTCTGGGACTCCTTTAATATTGATTATGTGAAAGATCTTAATATAATATAGAGTTAGCACAGCTCTCCAATGGGACACATACTTCTTACTTTCAATCTTGAATCTTGCTTCTCTTCAGGGACACATATTTCAGCTCTTTTCTTTGGAAGAAGATTTCCATAAAAAGTCTTCTGGGTAAAATATTTTCCAGTTCCCATTTTCTCCCATTTTCTCTCTTTTCCTCCCCATTAATGATGTGTCATGTTTCACTTAAATAGCATGAAATTATTTGCATTCAATAATCACAAAAATAACTTACAGTTTATTTTATCTAGACTCACTTTATTAATGAAGCAAATTTTATAAAATGTTGTCTTGATCCTCAGTTAATGCAGTACATTTCTCCTAGGAACTCCCAAAATGCTTACCAGGGTTTATATTCTTCTTGCTTTTAATATTGAATATTTTCTTCATTCATTCATTTCATAAATATTTGTGGATATACCAAGTGTCTACTGCTTACCTGATATTGTTTTCATACTTAAGAGAAATCAGTGGAAAAAATACAGATGCATTTCTGCTCTCGTGGAAGTAAAAACTATGTGTTTCATATTAAGTTGGTGAATACTAATAAAAAAGACACAGCTAGGGGATATTGGCAATGCTAGTGGTGTGGTTAAAATTTTTAAAAGGTTGATTATAATTGGCTTCACTGAATTGGTGACATTTGCGTGAAGATTGAAGGAGGAAAGAGAATATCAGGCAAAGGAAACGGTCAGTGCAAAGGCCCTGAGGCAAGAGAGAACATTTGAATATTGGAGGCAAGTCTAGTTGGAAGAGTGAAGACAAGGAGAGATCATGGAAGAGTCAAGTCTTCTAGAGCCTTGGGGTTCACTGTGATGACTTTGGTTTTTCATCTGGCACGCCATTGATGTATTCCAAATTGAGAAGTGACACGATATGACTTAGATTTTGAAAGGCTTTCTCTTGCTAATGTTTGGAGAAGAGACTGTATGGGGAAAAGGATTAAAACAAGGAGATGTTTGTAATGATCCAGGTAAAAGATTAAAGTAACTTGACTTGGAGTGGGTGGTAGAAGATGAGATGAGAGGCCGCTTCCAGATTACTGATGCATGTTTGAGGTCCCATCAAAGGACTACCTGAAGAAGGAAATGGGATTACTGAAGAAAAGACAGAACTCAAAGAGGACACCAAGTCTTTTTCTGAATAACTAAGGATGGAAAGCTGAGGGGAGAAAGATGAGTGGAGCAGTTTTAGAGGGGAGGGAATATCAGGAGCTTCAAACATAGTAAGCGTACCTAAGACAGCCATGCTAAGACATGGAGCACACAGCGCAGTGTGAGTTTAGAGTTCAGAAGAAAACGTTCAATAAAGAAAGTGGGGCCAGGCGCAGTGGCTCACACCTGTAATCCCAGCACTTCGGGAGGCCGAGGCAGGTGGAACACGAGGTCAGGTGTTCGAGACCAGCCTGACAAACATGGTGAAACCCCGGCTCTACTAAAAATACAAAAATCAGCTGGGCTTGGTGGTGCGCACCTATAATCCCAGCTACTCAGGAGGCTAAGGCAGGAGAATCTCTTGAACCTGGGAGGTGGAGGTTGCAGTGAGCTGAAATCGTACCACTGCACTCCAGCCTGGGTGATGGAACAAGGCTCCATCTCAAAAATAAAAAGAAAAAGAAAAGAAAAGATAGTGGGGTCGGGCGCGATGGTTGACGCCTGTAATCCCAGCACTTTGGGAAGCCAAGATGCGAGGATCACCTGAGTTCAGGAGTTTGAAACCAACCTGGCCAACATGGTGAAATCCCGTCTCTACTGAAAATACAAAAATTAGCCAGGCATGGTGGCAGGCACCTGTAATCCCAGCTACTCAGGAGGCTGAGGCAGGAGAATCACTTGAACCCAGGAGGTGGAGGTTGCAGTGAGCCGAGACCACACCACTGCACTCCAGCCTGGGCAACAAGAGCAAAACTCCGTCTCAAAAAAAAAAAAAAAAAAGAAATTTATTTAACTCGTACAATATAGTTAAAGACGTGAATAAGCTCCAGAATGTCCACTTTAATATATAAATATGTGTACACATTTCAAAAGAACATATTTTCAAAATATTAAGAATCTACATACAGGCATACTTCAAAATATATTGCAAGTTTGCTTCCAGACCACTTCAATAAAGTGAATATTGCAATAAAGTAAGTGACACAAGTATTTGTTTTCCCAGTGCATATAAAAATTATGTTTACACTCTACTGAAGTCTATTAAATGTGCAATAGCATTATGCCTAAAAAAATTGTATACACCTTAATTTTAAAATAATGTGTTGCTAGAAAATACTACTTATCATATGAGCTTTCAGCAAGTCATAACCTGTTTGCTGGTTGTGGGAGTCCTTGCCTCATTGTTGAAGGCTGCTGACTGATCAGGGTGGCGTTTGCTGAGGTTCAGGGTAACTGTGCCAATTTCTTAAAACAAGATAACAATGAAGTTTGATACATTGACTGACTCCCCCTTTCATGAAAAAAGATTTCTCTGTACCATTAGATGCTGTTCAGTAGCACTTTACCTACAATAGAATGTCTTTCAAAATTGGAGTCAATCCTCTCAAAACCTACTTTTGCTTTATTAATTACATTTAGTATAATATTCTAAATTGTTTGTTGTCATTTAAACAGTGTTCACAGCATCTTGACCAGCAGTAGATTCCATCCCAGAAAACGACCTTTTCTTTCCTCATTCATAACAAGCGACTCCTAATCTATTCAAGTGTTATCATGGCATTGCAGCTATTCACTCACATCTTCAGGCTCCACTTCTAATTCTAGTTCTGCCATTACCACATTTGCGGTTACTTTCTCCAGTGGCATCCTGAAGCCCTCAACACCATCTGTGAGGGTTGGAATCAACTTCTTCCAAACTCCTGTTTACATTGATATTTTGACCTCCTCCCATGAATCGCAAATGTTCTTAATGGTATCTAGAATTGTGAATTCTTTCCAGAAAGTGTTCAATTTAGACTGCACGGATTCATCGGAGGAATCACTGTCTATGGCAGCTGTAGCCTTATAGAATGTATTTCTTAAATAATATAACTTGAAAAGTGAAGTGACCCCTGACCCATGGGCTGTAGATAAATGTGTTATTGGGCATGAAAACAGCATTAATTTATTTGTAGGTTTCCATCAGAGCTCTTGGGTGACAAGGTCCATTGTCAATGAGCAATAGTGTTAAAAGGAACATTTTATGTGAGTAGTAGGCCTCAACAGTGGGCTTTAAATATTCAGTAACCCACACTATAAACAGATATGCCATAATTCAGGCTTTGTCGGTCCAGAGCATAGGCAGAGTAGATTTAATATAATTCTTAAGAACCCTGGGAATTTCAGGATGTTAATGAGCATGGGCTTCAGCTGAAAGTCATCAGCTACATTAGTCTCTAACAGGAGAGTCAGCCTATCCTTTGAAGCTTTGAAGCCGGGCATTGATTTCTCTCTAGATTTAAAAGTCCTAGATGGCATCTTCTTACAATAGAAGGCCCTTTCACCTACATTGAAAATCTGTTGTTTAGAGTAGCCACCTTCATCAAAGATCTTAGTTTGATCTTCTGGATAGCTTGCTGCAGCTTCTCCATCAGCACTTGCTGCTTCTCCTCGCACTTTTATGTTACGGAGACAGCTTCTTTCCTTAAACCTCATGAAACAGCTTCTGCTAGCTTCAGACTTCTCTTCTGCAGCTTTCTCACGTCTCTCAGCCTTTATAGAATGGAAGAGAGTTAGGGCTTTGCTCTGGACCAGACTTTGAAAGGAATGTTGCCACTGGCTTGATCATCGACCTAGACCACTAAAATGTCTTCATATCAGCCATAAGGCTGTTTTCCTTTCTTATCATTTGTGTGTTCAATGGAGTAGCACTTAATTACCTTCAAGAACTTTTCCTTTATGTTCACAACTTGGGTAACTGGCGTGAGAGGCCTAACTTTTAGCTTGTCTCAGCTTTGAATACGCCTTTCTCACTAAGCTTATTCATCTAGCTTTTGACTTAAAATGAGAGATACGCAAATCTTCCTTTTGCTTGAATGCTTAGAGGCTGTTATAGGGTTATTAATAGGCTTAATTTTAATATCACTGTGGCTGAGGGAATAGGGAGGCCCAAAGAGAGGGAGAGAGATGGGAGAATTTCTAGGTGGTGGAGCAGTCAAAACACACACGTTTATAAGTTTGCCGTCTTTTATGAGTGTGGCTCATGGTGCCCCAAAACAACATAGCAGATATAATAATATGAAAAATATAATAATATGAAAAAGATACAATAATATGATATACTAATATAAAATATAACATATATAATAATAATGGAAAGGTTTGAAATATTCAGGAGTTACCAAAATGCAACACAGAGACCCAAAATCAGCACATGCTTTGGAAAAATGATGTCAACAGACTAGTTCCATGCAAGGTTGTCACGGACTTTCCAGTTGTAAGAAATGCAGTATGTGCAAAGTATAATCAAACGAAGTACAATAAAACAATGTATGCCTGTAATTTAAAATGTTTCAATATTAAAACTTTATATTTCTAAAATAATAATTATGTTGAAAATTTTAAAACTTCAGTACAACACAAAATATTCCATAATCAAGAATATTTTAGATCCATAATCTAAAAACCACAGAGATCCCAACTCTAATATTTGGTATAATCTAGAACTATAACCTTACCTACTATCTCTGTTTGTCTAGTTATCGATCTCTACATTGATACAAATAATCACCCTGCATGAGTTA
This sequence comes from Mandrillus leucophaeus, assembly GCF_000951045.1. Classification (NCBI taxonomy): domain Eukaryota; kingdom Metazoa; phylum Chordata; class Mammalia; order Primates; family Cercopithecidae; genus Mandrillus; species Mandrillus leucophaeus. The sequence goes on from NW_012101476.1 coordinate 6,082,040, forward strand.
TATTTCGTTCTATTTCTGAGCACTTAACTCACTTGGCTAATATTTTTTGTCAAGTTATTGTTGAATCTTCCACGGTTGCCAACGATGGAGTAGTCTAAGTCAATTTAAACTATCTTAAGCAAAACTTACATGTAACTAGAAAATATGTGGGGACAGTAATTTTAGGTGTGTTGGAATCCAGGGATTCAGGAAAAAATGGCAGGACTCATTTTATCTTTTAGTCTCAGTTCTGATGACTTGCGTATTTTTTGTTCTTCAGAGGTTGTAGGAAAGATGAATAGTGGTGGAGATATCTATCTTCTTAGTTTAACAGCCCTGTTGTAAGAGAGCAGTTTCCCCTGGAAAGGGATGTTTAAGTTGATGTAGGTTAAATTACTTTCCCATCTTGGAAGCAAATGGCATGGGCAGGAGTGGACATTCTGACTGGTCACACCCTCTTCACTTCCCTCCCTGCTTTGTGCAGCACACGTAACCCATTTTTATTTCCTCCACTAGTCAATTATAAAAAGATTTTAAATCATTTTGACTCTATGTTCTCTAATTCATTCATCACATTTTTCTAGTTTAAAAGTTTTCAAATATCCAAAATTTGAGGGAAAAGAAAAACTCAATACACTAGTGAGCTTCCAAGGGCTTACTTTTGTCTTACTTTTTTATCTTTCAACTTTTGGTAGCATTTTTTTATGACAAATAATAGGCATCATGTCATTCATCTCATTTCACCTTTAAATATTTCAGGATCAAAAACACAGAAAGGATATTTTCTAAATAACTAAAATGCTATTTTCATGGTCATTGACGTATCATCTTTATATCACCAAATACCCATATTAAAGTTACTTTTTGAAATATGTTTTTTCAAATCAAAATCTAATCAAGGCACATTTACTGTAATTGTTTTGTTTTTGAAGATCAATGAAATGTGTATCTATCTATCTATCTATCTATCTATCTATCTATCTATCTATCTATATGGGAGTTTATTAAGTATTGACTTACATGGTCACAAGGTCCCACAATAGACTGTCAGCAAGCTTGAGGAGCAAGGAGAGCTAGTCTGAGTCTCAAAACTGAAGAACTTGGAGTCTGATGTTTGAGGGCAGGAAGCATCCGGCATGGGAGAAAGATGTAGGCTGGGAGGCTAGGCCCGTCTCGCCTCTTCCCATTTTTCTGCCTGCTTTGTATTCGCTGGCAGCTATTTGATTGTGCCCACTAGACTAAGGGTGGATCTGCCTTCCCCAGCCCACTGACTCAAATGTTAATCTCCTTAGGCAACACCCTCACAGACACACCCAGGATCAATACTTTGCATCCTTCAATCCAATCAAGTTGGCACTCAGTATTAGCTATCACAAGTCTACCTTTTGTCAACTTGAACCCATACGCATCTCCCGAGATCATACATAATCTGCAAATAAAGACAATGATAAGGTCGTAATTACAACTTACATAATACAACTGTCCTTTGTTCCACTGGAAATGCACCAGTCACCAACCCAAATACTATTACATAAAGTTAACAATACATAAATGCTGGTGCAAAGTTAATAAATCTTATGTCACATGATAAAGGAAAAGGAAATAAAATGAAGATGTTTTCTTAGTACAAGCGCATACACGCCAAACATGTTTTTAACAAAAGAAGGAGGAACTACTCATGACAGTTACAGTCCTTGTTTCTGCAGCAGGTCACGTGGTTGTAGCTGATATCAATTACTACCTTCTTCTGCTACCCGTTCTGTATTCCCGTTGCCTTCAGCAAGCACGTCAGCAGGTCAAGTTTTTTGTTGTTGTTTTTTGTTTTTTCCTGGTGGAGTGACCCAAACCTTCATTCCTGAGGGATCTGGACCATTTATAGTCCTACCTAGATTGGGCTGTTGTAGTTTCCCATTGACCTTAATCACAGGGCATGGAAATACTAAGAGATGCTCTAGTGGATCTCCTATATTTTATGCATACTGTTCCTTACATCCATTATGGCATAGTAGACTGATTTTATCTTGAAAGTCTGGGTCAATCACCTCACACAACGCTGTAACTCTCTTCTTAGCCTGTTGACTTAAAGGTAGGAGGACCCCAAAGTGTCCAGGTAGCAATCTTAACTTCCAGTTTAATAGAATCACTGTTGTGTTTCCTAGTAGCAGCATTCCTCCCTCTGGAGCTAAGACCTCTAGGCTGGCAGAACATAATGTCGCAGGAACAGGAAGCAAAATGTTTGCTAGTGGATCACTAGGGGTAATGGTGAGTGGTGCCACTTCCCCTTCTGCACCTTGATTCCTAGACCCGTGAATCCTGGCTATGGGAGAAACAGGAACATATATTGGACACTGATTCAGAGCATAAACAGCCTTCTGGAGAACTTTGCCCCAGCCCGGCAAAGTTTTGTCACCTAATTGACATTGTAATTATGACTTCAAAAGGCCATTCCACCATTCTGTCAATCCAGCTGCTTCAGGATGATGGGGAACATGATAAGACCAGTGAATTCCACAAGCATGAGTGCACTGCTGCACTGTTTTAGCTGTAAACTGAGTACCTTGGTCAGGGGCAATGCTGTGTGGAATACCATGATGGTGGATAAGGCATTCTGTGAGTCCACATATGGTAGTCTTGGCAGAAGCATTACATGCAGGATAGGCAAACCCATTTCCAGAGTAAGTGTCTATTCCAGTGAGGACAGACCTCTCCCCTTTCCATGATGGAAGAGGTCCAGTATAATCAACCTGCCACCAGGCCACTGGCTGATCACCCCAAGTAATGGTGCCATATCAAGGGCTCAGTGTTGGTCTCTGCTGCTGGCAAATTGGGCACTCAACAGTGGCTACAGCCAGGTCAGCCTTGGTGAGTGGAAGTCCATGTTGCTGATCCCATGCATAACCTCCATCCCTGCTACCATGAGGCCTTCTTGCTGTGTTCTCACATGGCCTTAGTTCTGGACTCAATCAAAGACAGAAAAAGAGCAAGAGCTGTCTGGAGTCTCTGCCTCTTCTTGTAAAGATACCAGTCCTGTTTGATCAGGGCCCCACCCTTATGACCCCAGTTAACCTTAATTACCTTCTTAAATGCCCAAATAGTGTCACCCTGGGGGCTAGGGCTTCAACATACACATTTTGGGAGGGGACACAATTTCTTCCATACCACTGTTCAAAGAACACCAGCAGAAAAAATCAAGCATCAACCAGGATACTGAGGGTGGATCTAAGCCAGTTCTCAAACATGAAGGTAGTTAACAGAAGAGGTAGCTGGATCTGTAGTCGGAAGGATTGCAATGTTGTAGTAAGTAAGCATGGTAATTTCCCCCAAATAACCAATAGCTATTTCCTTTATACTAAGAAAGAAGAATGTTATGTTGGACACATGGTCTGAGCTGATGACTTAACCATTGCAAACTCACTTCATGATAACTTCAGGCACAACTACTGTGCCAGATCTGACATCCTTGCTGTGTAGTTTATTTGGCCTCAGATACGCAGTATACAGCCATTTAGTTGGCAAATACATTTTTTCTATGCCAATTCTAAAAGAGGATTTGGACTCTCATGCACATGGAACAGACCACAATTCATGAATTTTACCACAGGGCTATGGTAATTCTCCCCAGATTTTGAAAACACTTTTTTCAGAGATAAATCTTTCTGTTTGGGATTTCTTTCTCTTTATTACTAGCTTTTTTTTAAAAAATGGATATGGTTTTTGTTTCTTTTATTCTATGAAGTTAACAGCTAACTGTGTGGACTGTGTCCAGGAAAGGGAAGGCATTGACTCCTCTTTATGAAGATTCCTATGGAATCGCAATGTCCTGCCCAACACCTCACTGCCACTTCCCTTCTCCTAAGCAATCCTAACATAGCAAGTACCTCTGTGACATGGCTCAATATTTGTTTCCTGCTAAGGTACTCTGTATCTAGAATCCCCCCCGAGGCGCTCTGTATCTAGGATCCCGCTGAGGCGCTCTGTATCTAGAATCAGCTGTATCTAGGATCCCGCTGAGCCGCTCTGTATCTAGAATCAGCTGAGGCGCTCTGTATCTAGGATCCTGCTGAGGCCCTCTGTATCTAGGATCCCGCTGAGGTCCTCTGTATCTAGGATCCCCCTGAGGCGCTCTGTATCTAGGATCCCCCTGAGGCGCTCTGTATCTAGGATCCCGCTGAGGCGCTCTGTATCTAGAATCAGCTGTATCTAGGATCCTCTGTATCTAGGATCCCGCTGAGCCGCTCTGTATGTAGAATCAGCTGAGGCGCTCTGTATCTAGAATCCGCTGAGACGCTCTGTATCTAGGATCCCGCTGAGGCCCTCTGTATCTAGGATCCCGCTGAGGCCCTCTGTATCTAGGATCCCGCTGAGGTGCTCTGTATCTAGGATCCCCCTGAGGCGCTCTGTATCTAGGATCCCCCTGAGGCGCTCTGTATCTAGGATCCCGTTGAGGCCCTCTGTATCTAGAATCAGCTGAGGCGCTCTGTATCTAGAATCAGCTGAGGCGCTCTGTATCTAGGATCCCCCGGAGGCGCTCTGTATCTAGGATCCCGCTGAGGCCCTCTGTATCTAGGATCCCGCTGAGGCGCTCTGTATCTAGAATCAGCTGAGGCACTCTGTGTCTGAGATCCCGCGGAGGCCCTCTGCATCTAGAATCAACCAAGCTGCTCTGTATCTAGGATCCCCCTGAGGCACTGTGTATCTAGGATCCCCCTAGGCACTCTATCTAGAATCCCGCTGAAGTGCTGTGTATCCAGAATCCCGCTGAGGCACTCTGTATCTAGAATCCCACTGAGGCACTCTGTATCTAGGATCCTGCTGAGGCCCTCTGTATCTAGAATCAGCTGAGGCACTCTGTATCTAGGATCCCTCTGAGGCACTCTGTATCTAGAATCCCGCTTAGGTGCTCTGTATCTGGAATCCGGCTGAGGAGCTCTGTATCTGGAATCAGCTGAGGCACTCTGTATCAGGATCCTGCTGAGGCGCTCTGTATATAGGATCCCCCTGAGGCTCTGTGTATCTAGAATCCCCCTGAGGCCCTCTGTATCTAGAATCCCCCTGAGGCACTCTGTATCTAGGATCTCACTGAGGTGCTCTGTATCTAGAATCCAGCTTGGCACTCTGCATCTAGGATCCTGCTAAGGCATTCTGTATCTAGGATCCAGCTTCCACTTTAATTGCCAGTTCTCCACTTCCCTTCCTCCATAAATAGGTTTAAAATCTCCCGTCCTTTTATTTCCTCTTCCTTTTGCTGTTGTATATTTATAACTTTTAAATTATTTCACTAGCATTTTAATAAGATGTCATAAAGAAGTGGAGATAATGTAAAATAGGTCATTTAACAAAAAGCTTTACCTTCCAATAATTGTTTGGCGTTGCATTTCTGAATAGATCTCCTAAAATTGGCATTTAATTAGGTGTTGATTTTCAATACAAGAAGCAGTATTTCACATAACAAAGGGTTTAATTAATTCATATTCATTATTAACTAATATGTTTATTCTTTTTGCCTTTCTGTTTATTTTGCTTTCTAGCTTTCATTTTATTGTTTTAACTGTTCTTTGTTTTCTTGTCATCTTTTGAGTGTAGAATTTTATTCCTTCATTTGCATCCAGTATTTTTGGCTATTTATTTGGATTGTCAAGTTATATACCTATAATAACGTAACATTGTGTTTATACTATTTACGATTAAGATGTATTGTTTCTATCTTTTCTGTTCATTAATGTCAATAGTGAAACTGTATATTTTTTAAGTTTTCCTTTATTGTTGTTATTTATTGTGGTTGTTTGGTTTTTGTTTGTGAGACAAAGTCTCACTTTGTTAGAGGCTAGCATGCAGCGGCACCATCACAGCTCACTGCACTGATGAACTCCCAACCTCAAACAATCCTCCCGCCTTAACCTCCCAAACTGGGAGTGCCGGCGCATGCTGCCCCCGGCACCTGGCTATTTTGTTTGTTTGTTTGTTTTTTGATAGAGACAGGTTCCCACTATGTTGCCCAGGCTGGTCTCAAAATCCTGAGCTCAAGTGATGCTCCTTCATCAACCTCCCAAAGCGCTGGGATTACAGATGTGACTCACCATGCCCAGGTTAAGTCTTCCATTTTGAAGAGGAGAAATGTGCTGTATCTTGTTTATTTCTTTTCGAGCATCCTGCAACATTGCCCTTGCCATTATCATTTGAAAATTCAAGATAAAATTTTTACAAATGGTAATTTTTACAATGTCCTTTTTAAATTTTAACAGTAAGTTTTACTGTTTATATTTTGTATTAAAATATATTTTTATTTCAAATTTTTATTTAATTTCAAGGGTACATGTGCAGGATGTGTAGGTTTGTTACATAAATAAACATGTGCTATGGTGGTTTGCTGCACAGAACATCCCATCATCCATGTATTAAGCCCAGCATCCATTAGCTACAGTAGTTTCTTAATTATTTATACTTAACATTTTTCTTAGGTGAACTCAGTGGTTATTACCATTTGCTTCATAGCCACTATATCCTATTCTTCAACTTAAATTGTATTTCTTCTTATTAACTTTGAATCATAAACAGATACTTACAGAAAAGAAACTAACCTTGGATTATATTTGTACTGTCCTTGTTTAATAAGAATTTTAGGTGCTTAAGAAAAAATACTGTTATTCCTAAAGAATTATGTAAAAGTTGGTATAATCTACACAAAACGGTGCAAAGGAGAAATGTGAAGTAGGCTAGTTTGCATTCCTTCATAGGATCTTCATTACTTTAGATTTTCATTATTTGTATTTGTTTGTTTATATCTACTGGATGGTAGTAGGATTTTTGCTTTATCTCTGTAATTCAGAACAATTTGAGTATATTTCTCCTGACTGGAATTTTCTGGACATAGGAAACTCTTTCAATCTGCATAGCTATGCCACTTTTACATTTTTTAAATTAAATATTATCTCTTATTATTTATTCAACCCATTGAAGCCAGTTTTTCTTCATAAAGAATAGTTTTATTTTCTGATCTGCCCTTCTATTGATGATGCAGCTGTTCAGAATTGTCTTTCTTATTGTTCCATTTTCTTGTCTTTTTTAGTGTGTATTTTTACATCACTATAATTATTTTTATAGGGTAAGATTACTGCATGCATGCCTAAAAAAATTAAGTACTACAGTAGTGTAAAATGTGTTATCTTTTCAATCTCCTCCCATGTGTTAACAATTACTTTTTTAATAATTAAAGTTTGATATTCATTTGTAATTGTGAGTAGGCGGACATGTGCATAAACATTTAATTATTTTATCATGTTCCTATTTTCCTTAAAGGCCTCAGGATCACCCATATCCAAATCCATTTGTCCCTCATCGAGTCCTGTTGTCTAACTTCTCCATGGTTTGTTGCGAGTGTTTGGGGAAATATGTAACTATTGCTGCACACTATGGAGGAAAATTTGAAAAAATATATGAAAATTATAAAATGCAATTGTCACTTTACCTGAAAATCTTAATGCTAAGAATTTAAACTAATGCCTCTATCAAAGTATAAAGATATTGGTTGTAAACATACTGTAAAAAATAAGAAAACAACTAATATACTCACCAATAGTTCTTTTGTTATATAAATTATGATATAAACTATAATGAAATTGTATTACATTAATATTACCCCTGTATCCACTTAAAACGAAATATGTAACAAGGTACAGTTCACATTAAAGTACTCCTCTCAAACACACACACACACACCTGTAAATTTTTTTAAAGTACCAAATAGTATGCAAAATAATTTACACACACACAGTTAGATGTAGAAAAAGAGAGAATGAAGGCAAGAGACAGATGCTATGTATGAGTTTGAAATGGGAGACAGTAACTTTCACTGTTTTGTTAGCTTTCTGCTAGGTTTGCATTTTCTAATTTCATAAATAAATTACACTTACGCATGCTGGTATGTATGTATTTAATGACAAGAAGACTTATCCAGACACTAATATGATGTGGCATTTTCCTCTTACTACTTCTTCATATTAGAACATTAATTGCTGTGGTTTCTAATTTTATATAAATTAGAAGTCTCAAATATCCAATAACATTGCGTTCTACAGTATATTTAATGTTGTTTGGAAACCAAAACTCAACATTTGTCCACATAAAAATATTACAAATGCTATTATAGTTTTCCAGCGAGCCACACAATATACTTTGTCCACAATTAACCAAATATGATACCTTGCTTTACTTTTCAGTTTACCTATTGTCTTAGCTGGTCTGGATTGCCATAGCAAAGTACCGTAAGCTGGGTGGCTAATAAGCAGTGGAAATGTATATCTCACAATTCTGGAGGGTGGTAATCCAAGATCAGGGCTCCCACGTGGTCAGATTCTGGTGAGGGCCTTCGAGTTGCAGGCTCCAGTCTTCTTGTTTTATTCTCACGTGTTGAAAAGAGGGCAGGAGAGCTTTCTAGGGTTTCTTTTATAAAGGGCACTAATTCCACTCACAAGCACCCTACCCACATGATCTGATCAAATTGCAAAGACCCCACCTCCAATACTATCGCATTGGAGATTCAGATTTCAACATATTACTTTTCAGAGCACACACACATTTGGTCCATCATATCCATTTATTTTATTTTATTTTTTGAGACAAGATCTTGCTTTGTCATCCAGCTGGAGTGCAATGGCGCAATCTCCACTCAATGTAGCCTCCACCTCCCAGGTTCAAGTAATTCTCCTGCCTCAGCCTCCTGGGTAGCTGGGATTACAGGTGTGCACCACCACACCTGGCTAATTTTTGTATTTTTAGTGGAGACAAGGTTTCATCATGTTACCCAGGCTGGTCTCAAACTCCTAACCTCAAGTGAACATGCATGCTCATTTTAAAGTTTTTGTATTTTTATTTATGATTTTTAAAAATCTTTTTTCTTATTTATTATTATTATTATACTTTAAGTTCTAGGGTACATGTGCACAACGTGCAGGTTTGTTACATATGTATACTTGTGCCATGTTG